>NC_036859.1:448708-748708 GCF_002910315.2 Salvelinus sp. IW2-2015 | reverse complement strand
AGGGCGAGAGTCTAAATCCTTGGGTTGGGGAAAAATGATGTGAGGGGTGTGTGTGTGTGTGTGTGTGTGTGTGTGAGAGAGAGTATGTGAGCTCCAGCACAGCTAGCTAGGCCTACTTATAATCATGTGACCTACTCCCATCAGGGGTTCTGCATGGACAAACTGAAAAATACAGAATACAGCCTCAGTAATGGCTGGCCTGGTCTGGGCCGGGGCTTTTCCCCCCTCACACACACACACACCCTGCCTGGGGCTTTTCCCCTCACACACACATCATATAGGTAGCTTGCTAAACAGTGTCCCATGTTTAGTTTCTATCTGAGAGGTGATAGTGACACCTGTCAGATCTTCTAACAGGGTCCATGAGGATCTGTCTTTCTAATGTAAAGTACTGTATTCAACAGAGCCACTGAGGTTAAGAACCTCTTCCCTCCCTAACAGGGAATAATCACGAGTGTGAATGGCAGGTGTTAATTTCAGTAGTGGAGAGAAGTGTGTAGAGAAATAGGTACAAGTGGGTGTCTGTTAACGTTTATGCTTTGATGTCTTGGAGAGAGATGGATATTCAAAATCTTAGTTTGACAACATATAACCTCCAAGTGACTTGAATTACTTTCAACAGCTGATTTTGAGCAAATACTGCATTGAAGTATGAATTTAAGTTTGAAGGCTACAAGGCATATGTTTGTAAAGCATTTCATTTCAGTACGTCAAATACATGTCGGTAGAATTTTCGAAAAGTTAATTCAAGTTAAAATTACTGCAATCATTACAATGTAACATTTTTATGGCGACCAACCAACCTAGCAACAGTCAGGTCCACATAGTCAGGTCAGGTGTTACAGCCTAAGTCAACAAGAAGTATTTCATTTCCCCGTGAAATAAAACTATAAAATACGACATCAACCCGATAGTCTCGATAAATTCTTACCCCACCCTCGAACTAATTCCAGCGCAAACTGTAGTAAAAAATGTTGTTACTTTGTATCAGCTGCTAAGGATCCCGGATAGCATCGACAGCGTTTGCGTGTACGAGCCTGTGCCGTTTCCTACATAGAGAAAGATAGAGGACCCTTTGTATCTGTGCCTTTATAGCGTCTGTGACAGCATGTGTTAGACCATTGAGGATATCTCAATTTTGAAGTAGTCAATTTTCTTCTTCACGATTGGCGGATCCTTCCTGATTACCTGGTTGGACATGACTCCAACAGGGTCACCAGGAGAGTCCAGTCAATGAAGTTGCAAGTCCCACCGAGTTGACTACATTAAATAGGCGAAAGCCCTCATTGGCGCTGCCCATGCTAATACATCCTTTTGGCAACTAGAAGCCTCTATCATTCTTTATGTTATCCTACCTTCTCAAAGCATTCTGGGAGCCGTTCGTAGTTAAATAGTTAAACGCAACCAGAGAAACAGGCAAAGCTAGATGGTTACTCTGCCCAAAATCTGTCCTCGAAAATAAGACTACTAAGTGAGGAATCTTTGTATGGAGGTTAATGAGGGTCGAATTTGGTCAACAAAACATGTAATCGCTAATTTGCTACATATAAGGTTTATTTGATCAAATATACGTTTCATAATGGTTAGGGTGCTACCAGTGGCGATTTTAGCATGTAAATCTTGGTGAGGCAATCTCAACATATATTTTTTTAATGCATGCCAGCAAAGCCACTACACACAACACTAAACAATACATTCATTGCACTATAACGGTGACAAACGGTGCCCACAAACTGCTAGGACCTACATAAAGCTGTCCCAACAGCAGAGCTTTCTTTTCATCACCATGGAGTGAATCCATACCACCGCTACACCTGGCTATCAACAGAGCCTTCTCTGGTAGCAAAACAGTGATTTCAGACTCATTTACGGCATTT
Source organism: Salvelinus sp. IW2-2015 (assembly GCF_002910315.2). Taxonomy (NCBI): domain Eukaryota; kingdom Metazoa; phylum Chordata; class Actinopteri; order Salmoniformes; family Salmonidae; genus Salvelinus; species Salvelinus sp. IW2-2015. Next base: position 746,831 of record NC_036859.1, on the reverse strand, counting down.
AAAAAAAAAATGGCTGACTTGCTTAAAAACAAATGTGTTTTTTACTGACAATTGAGATGTACAAACTATGGCATATGGTAACAATGAGCGGATAAGATGCAATCCGTAATTTCAAACAAGACATTAATGAGCTAGCTAAGATGGACGTAGTCAATAACAATTTGTTCAGCACCTTTGAAATGTACAGTGACAGAATTCAGAACATGGGCCGTTCTTACAGTATTCTCCCTGTACACCAAGTCAGAACCGTAAGATAAATAAAGGAGGCATATAAGCAGACAATGAAAGCTCTTATAATATTCAATGATTACTTTTCTCTAAAACAGGCTAGAGGCTACATGTGCACCACCAAGTCAGAACAGTGGGCTAAGTTATGAGGGGAAAAAGGGACCAAATTATTAGGGTGAGGCACATGGGCTACTAACAGCTACAACACAACATACAGTATTACTTTCTTAGTTACAGTATACATATCTCCCTGGCATGACATCATTTATGCAGCAGCATATGTAACGGATGTGAAATGGCTAGCTAGTTAGCGGGTACGCGCTACTAGCGTTTCAATCAGTTACGTCACTTGCTCTGAAACCTAGAAGTAGTGTTGCCCCTTGCTCTGCAAGGGCCGCGGCTTTTGTGGAGCGATGGGTAACGACGCTTCATGGGTGTCAGTTGTTGATGTGTGCAGAGGGTCCCTGGTTCGCGAGGGGACGGACGTAAAGTTATACTGTTACACATACAAGACATTTTTAGATTCACTGTTGTGCTCTGCTCACTTGAACAGGAAGGTGGCGTGGGGGTCCGTCTTGTGGGCAAAGTCTGGCATTCGCTGGATTTATGGTGCTTTCAAGACAACTGGGAACTCAGATAAAAACAAGGTAAAATCATGACATCACTGATCTTCAGGTCAGAGCTCTAGAAAGAGGCCAGAGTTCCTGACTTGCAATTCCCGATTTGGATGACTTTCAAAACGTATTTTCCCAGTCTGAGCTCGTTTTTTTCCAAGTTCCCAGTTGTCTTGGATTTAATGAAGTCTGAGATTTCCCAGTTCCGAGTTTCCAGTTGTTTTGAACGCGGCAGAAGTCATGCTGGATTGACAGCATGGCCAATGTATTAAACCTTTTCTGGCCGATGGTGTTGCGTGTGAATGCTTATCCATTTAAGATTTGGAAAAGAGACCCTTAAACCCAGACTTGGACCACACACCCTCTCCACTGAATAGCAGGCAGGGATAGCAAACTAGTGATTCCTCTGCAACGCTTGCAGTTAGCCACTAATTTCATCCAAACCACTCATTGTTGAATTTGCGATTTCCAACTTGTTGTGTAATGTTTATATCTAATGGCCGATGAGCACCAATACGTTTTATCTCTAATTTCTCTTTATATGACAAGGTTTGAAAAGGGTTTGCCAGTAGATTGTCAACTTGATTGATGATGATGACTGCTTGACTAGCTTGTTAGCTAAGATTTTGAAAGTATGATGTTGACATGATCAGTCCAATCAAAGCTACGGTAGATATAACGTGATTTGATGTCATTTACCAATTACCTTGAGCCTTCTTGGATGGGCACTTCTAATGTAAATCTATGGCAACACCCAAGGGGCTTGAATTTTGGAGTTCAGTGAAGTAGTGTCCCCATGCGTGACAGAACACTGAGCCAATCACGGTGCAACTGGAGAACATTACCAACCCCTACACTGTGTATTTTCCGCTGGCTGCCCCACCATCACAGAAAGCACTGAGCTAGGCTGAAACCTGCATTTTGGAGCTGCCTTCTCAAGAGCAAAAAAGAGACAAATGTTTGTATGCAGCTTTATTAACACTTAATTTTTTTTTTTTATTTTTTTTTTTACATTGTTTGCAAACTGATATGTGACACATATTAATGCCAAAATAACATGCAAAACATGCAACTTTTTTGGGCTAAACATATGGGTCTCAAATGACGGTTTGGGACCCTGAATGATGGGTTGCCACTGAACATCATACATGTATCATCAATTGCCAACATCAATGCGTGCTTAAGTATCCTTAATAGGCAGCTTGCAAAAACAAAAACACATGATTCAGCAGCGGCTCGAGCGGTCTGCTTTGCAGCTCGAGCCCGACTCGGCGCCTGTCTTTCCAACGGTCGTTGTTTGAGTCACTCCGTTGGTTAACAGTCGAGGCCAGCCGGAGAATATAACAAAAAGTTACAAATACGTAATTGTAGCTTTTGTATTTGTAGTAGTCTATTTCGTCGCAGTCACTAATTAGTTTGGACGTTGTGGTTTGCTTAGATTCTTGAATGGTCATGGTTGTTTTCAAAGTTTATCCGTTAACGTCAGCTAACGTTAATGTTAGCTATCTATCTTAGCCAACTGTTAGAGCAGAGGTAGCTAGCTAAGTCAATACATTTAGGGTATATCCTGTGTGATATTAGGTCGTTAATTGAGCTACAGTTGAAGTCAGAACTTTACATACACCTTAGCCAAATACATTTAAACTCAGTTTTTCACAATTCCTGACATTCAATCCTAGTAAAAATGACTTAGTGTATGTAAACTTCTGACCCACTGGAATTGTGATACAGTAAATTATAAGTGAAATAATCTGTCAGTAAACAATTGTTGGAAAAATGACTTGTGTCATGCACAAAGTAGATGTCCTAACTGACTTGCCAAAACCATAGTTTGTTAAGAAATTTGTGGAGTGGTTGAAAAACAATTTTTAATGACTCCAACCTAAGTGTATGTAAACTTCCGACTTCAACTGTAGCTAGTGTTTTTGTTTGTAAAACTGGTAGTCTAGCTAAGACTAGACAAGAAAGCACCCGGTTAACATAGTTACTGTAGCTAGCTAACAGTCAGTTAGCCACGCTAGCTAATCTTAGCTAGCTAGCTATGTCCAGTGAGTCACAAAGGACCCCAACTGGTATCAAGCGCAGATGGCAAAGAGCTCTCCAAGATTCAATGATGATAATGGTTTATTTCGTTTCAAGTGTACTATGGATGATAAACGCTGAATTACAGTAACACATACAATATGTACAGTGCATTCAGAAAGTATTCAGAGCCCTTGACTTTTGCCACTTTTTGTTACAGGCTCTGGCTGGGCCACTCAAGGACATTCGGAGACTTGTCCCGAAGCCACTCCCACGTTGTCTTGGCTGTGTGCTTAGGATCGTTGTCCTGTTGGAAGGTGAACCTTTGCCCCAGTATGAAGTCCTGAGCGCTCTGGAGCAGGTTTTCATCAAGGATCTCTCTGTACTTTGCTCCGTTCATCTTTCCCTCGATCCTGACTAGTCTCCCAGTCCCTGACGCTGTAAAACATCCCCCAGCATGATGCTGCCACCACCATGATTCACCATAGGGATCAAATCAAATTGTATTAGTCACATACACATATTTAGCAGATGTTATTGCGGGTGTTGTGAAATGCTTGTGTTCCTAGCTCCAACAGTGCAGTAGCATCTAACAATTCACAACCATACACAAATCTAAAAGTAAAAGAATGGAATTAAGAAATATATAAATATTAGGACGAGCAAGGTCAGAGTGGCATAGTCTAAAATACAGTAGAATAGAATACAGTATATACATATGAGATGAGTAAAGCAGTATGTAAACATTATTAATGTGATTAGTGTTCCATTATTAAAGTGGCCAGTGATTCCATGTCTATGTATATAGGGCAGCAGCCTCTAAGGTGCAGGGTTGAGTAACCGGGTGGTAGCCAGCTAGTGATGGTATTGGCCAGGTGATGAATGGTGACTGGTTTCCTTCATGACGCTTGGCATTCAGTCCAAAGAGTTCAATCTTGGTTACATCAGGCAGAGAATCTTGTTTCTCATGGTTTGAGAGTCCTTTAGGTGCCTTTTGGCAAACTTCAAGTGGGCTGTCATGTGCCTTTTACTGAGGAGTGGCTTCCATCTGGCCACTCTACCATAAAGGCCTGGTTTGTGGAGTGCTGCAGAGATGGTTGTCCTTCTGGAAGGTTCTCCCATCTCCACAGAGGAACTCTGGAGCTCTGTCAGAGTGACTATCGGGTTCTTGGTCACCAATTGCTCAGTTTGGCATTCCCTCAACCAGCTTCATGGAATGCATTTAAATTCAAATGTATTCTTGGTTGAAAGTTAATTTGTGGAATTTCTTTCCTTAATGCGTTTGAGCCAATCAGTTGTGTTGTGACAAGGTAGGGGTGGTATTCAGATGTCCCTATTTGGTAAAAGACCAAGTCAATATTATGGCAAGAACAGCTCAAATAAGCAAAGAGAAACGACAGTCCATCATTACTTTAAGACGTGGTGGTCAGTCAATCCAGAACATTTCAAGAACTTTGAATGTTTTTTCAAGTGCAGTCGCAAAAACAATCAAGCGCTATGAGGAAACTGGCTCTCATGAGGACTGCCACAGGAAAGGAAGACCCAGAGTTACCTCTGCTGCAGAGGATAAGTTCATTAGATTTACCAGCCTCAGAAATTTCAGCCCAAATAAATGCTCCAAAGTTCAAGTAAAAGACATCTCAACTGTTCAGAGGAGATTGCGTGAATCAGGTCTTCATGGTCGATTTTCAGAAAAGAAACCACTACTAAAGGACACCAATAAGAAGAAGAGACTTGCATGGGCCAAAAAGCACAAGCAATGGATATTAGACCAGTGGAAATCTGTCCTTTTGGTCTGATGAGTCCAAATTTCAGATTTTTGGTTCCAACCGCCTTGTCTTTGTGAGACGCAGAGTAGGTGAACGGATGATCTCTACATGTGTAGTTCCCACCGTGAAGCATGGAGGAGGAGGTGTGATTGTGTCGTGGTGCATTGCTGGTGACACTGTGACTTATTTAGAATTCAAGGCACACTTAACCAGCCTTCTGCAGCCATACGCCATCCCATCTGGTTTGCGCTTAGTGAGACTATCATTTGTTTTTCAACAGGACAATGACCCAACACACCTCCAAGCTGTGTAAGGGCTATTTGACCAAGAAGGAGAGTGATGGAGTGCTACATCAGATGACCTGGACTCCACAATCACCTGACCTCAACCCATTTGAGATGGTTTGGGATGAGTTGGACCGCAGAGTGAAGGAAAAGCAGCCAGCAAGTGCTCAGTATATGTGGGAACTCCTTTAAGACAGTTGGAAAAGTATTCCAGGTGAAGCTGGTTGAGAGAATGCGAAGTGTGCAAAGCTGTCATCAAGGCAAAGGGTGGCTAATTTTAAGAATCTGAAATATAAAATATATTTTGATTTGTTTAACACTTTTTTGGTTAGTACATGATTCCATATGTGTTTTGTCATAGTTTTGATGTCTTCACTATTATTCTACAACGTAGAAAATAGTACAAATAAAGAAATACTGGAATGAGTAGGTGTCCAAACTTTTGACTACTACTGTATGTGGCAGGGTCTACAGACAATCACAGATTACAAAGGGGAAACCAGCCACGTCGGGGACACCGACGTCTTGCTTCTGGACAAGCTAAACACCTTTTTCACCCGCTTTGAGGATAACACAGTGCCACCGATGCTGCCCGCCTCCAAGGACTGTGGGCTCTCGTTCTCCGTGGCCGATGTGAGTAAGACATTTAAGTGTGTTAACCCTTACAAGGCTGCCGACCCAGCCGGCATCCCTGGCCGCATCCTCAGAGCATGCGCAGACCAGCTGGTTGGAGTGTTTACGGACATATCAAATCAAATTGTATTTGTCACATGTGCCGAATACAACAGGTGTAGTAGACCTTACCAGTGAAATGCTTACTTACAAGCCCTTAACCAACAATGCAATTTTAAGAAAATACCAACATGTCCACCATTGTTCCTGTACCCAAGAAAGCAATGTTAACTGAACTAAATGACTATCGCCCCATAGCACTCACTTCTGTCATCATGAAGTGCTTTCAGAGGCTAGTTAAGGATCATATAACCCTCTACCTTACCTGACACCCTAGACCCACTTCAATTTGCATACCGCCCCAATAGATCCACAGACGATGCAATCGCCATCGCACTGCCCTATCCCATCTGGACAAGAGGAATACCTATGTAAGAATGTTGTTCATTGACTGTAACTCAGCCTTCAACACCATAGTACCCTCCAAGCTCATCATTAAGCTTGGGGCCCTGGATCTGAACCCCGCCCTGTGTAACTGGGTCCTGGTCTTCCTGATGGGCCGCCCCCAAGTGGTGAAGGTAGGAAACAACACCTCCACTTCGCTGATCCACAACACAGGGGTCCTACAAGGGTGCGTGCTCAGCCCCCTCCTGTACTCCCTGTTCAACCATGACTGCGTGGCCACACACGCCTTCAACTCAATCATCAAGTTTGCAGACGACTCAACAGTAGTAGGCCTGATTACCAACAATGACGAGACAGCCTAAAGGGAGGAGGCGATAATAACCTCTCCTTCAACGTCAACAAAACGAAGGAGCTGATCGTGGACTTCAGGAAACAGCACCCCCCTATCCACATCGACGGGACCGCAGTGGAGAAGATAAAAGCTTAATAAATGGTCCACCCACAGAGACAAGTGTGGTGAAGAAGGCGTAACAGCGCCTCTTCAACCTAAGGAGACTGAAGAAATTCGACTTAGCCCCTAAGAACCTCACAAACCTTTTCAGATGCACAATTGAAAGCATCCTGTATCACTGCCTGGCACGGCAACTGCACCGCCACCAACCACTGGAGAGCCCTGAGGGTGATGCGTACTACCAAATGCATCACCAGGGGCACACTGCCTGCCCTCCAGGACACCTACAGCACCCAATGTCACAGGACGTCCAAAAAAGTCATCAAGGACATCAACCAGCTGAGCCACAGCCTGTACACCCCGCTACCATCCAGAAGGCGAGGTCAGTACAGGTGCATCAAAGCTGGGACAGAGACTGAAAAACAGCTTCTATCTCAAGGCCATCAGACTGTTAAATAGCCATCACTAGCCGGCTACCACCCAGTTACTCAACCCTGCACCTTAGAGGCTGCTGCCCTATATACATAGACATAGAATCACTGGTGACTTTAGTAATGTTTACATGCTTCTTTACTCATTTCATATGTATATACCGTATTTTAGTCAATGCCACTCTGACATTACTCGTCCTAATATTTATATATTTCTTAATTCCATTCTTTTACCTTTAGATTTGTTTGTATTGTAGTCAATTGTTAGATACTACTGCACTGTTGGAGCTAGTATTTCGCTATAACTGCAATAACCTCTACTAAAAATGTGCATGTGACCAATACAATTGGATTTGATTTATACAGAACAAAAATATAAACGCAACATGCAACAATTTCAAAGATTTTTGCTGAGTTAGTTCATCTAAGCAAATCAGTCAATTTAAATAAATAAATGAGGCCCTAATCTATGGATTTCACATGAATGGGAATACAGATATGCATCGGTTGGTCACAGATACCTTAAAAAAAAGGTAGTGGCTTGGATCAGAAAACCAGTCAGTATCTGGTGTGACCACCATTTGCCTCATGCAGCGCGACACATCTCCTTCGCATAGAGTTGTTCAGGCTGTTGATTGTGGCCTGTGGAATGTCCCACTCCTCTTCAATGGCTTTGCAAAGTTGCTGGATATTGGGAACTGGAAAACGCTGTGTACGCGTCGATCAAGAGCATCCCAAACATGCTCAATGGGTGACATGTCTGGTGAGTATGCAGACCATGGAAGAACTGGGACACTTTCAGCTTCCAGGAATTGTGTACAGATCCTTGTGACATGGAGCCATGCATTATCATGCTGAAACATGAGGTGATGGTGGTGGATGAATTGCACGACAAGGTGCCTCAAGATCTCGTCACCGCATCTGTGCATTCAAATTGCCATTGATAAAATGCATTTGTGTTTGTTGTCCGTAGCTTATGCCTGGCATACCATGGTCTGCGGTTGTGAGGCCGGTTGGACAACTGCCAAATTTTCTAAAATAACATTGGTGGTGGCTTATGGAAGAGAAATTAACATTCAATTCTCTGGCAACAGCTGTTGGACATTCCTGCATTCAGCATGCCAATTGTACACTTGCTCAAAACATGAGACATGTGGCATTGTGTTGCGCGACAAAACATTTTGTGTTGTGCCACATGTTAAAGTGGCCTTTTATTGTCCCCCAGTACAAGGTGCACCTGTGTAATGACCATACTGTTTAATCTGCTTCTTGATAATCCATCCACCTTACAGGTGTGACATATCCTGGCAAAGGAGATATGCTCACTAACAGGGATGTAAACAAATATGTGCACAAAATTGAAGAGAAATAAGATTTTTGTGCGTATGGAACATTTCTGGGATCTTTTATTTCAGCAAAGACCGACCTATTAGATGATTTGTACACATGACACCATGACATAGTAAACAACAACAAAGTAAACAGTAAGAGAAGCATGTGGACAGAAAAAGAGCGTGGTCATGTTGCACCGTGCTGCTTTATTTATGAAGAGCAGACAGTTCGATTTGATCTGATATCAACGGGCCAAGCCAAGAGAAAATACCAAATGCTGCTGGTTTATCACAAGTCCAAATGATTATTAGTATGAATTCTGGATTAGAAAAAAATAAACATAAGAGACAAACATGTAAAACCTTTTTTTCTACAGACTGGAAATACCTCATGAAAGACAATGTATGTCAACCACTATGTACAAAAAAAAATATTAATAATATATTTATATTTTCTATACCCACTAAAATATATAAAAAGAAGCAGCTATGTCTTCTGAGGAACTCGTTTCTTTCGTCAAAATGTCTTTCTGAAACAGTTTTTTAAATATCCTTCAGTTGTAAATGTGAAAACTCAAAGAGAAAATGAAACGTAAATAAATTAAAAATATATAACCCCAAAAATCTGTTAATTATTTCTGTGTGATGCTGGAATACTGCAGAGTGTGAGGAGAAAATTGACAACAAGCTTCTCCAGTGGATCGATAAAGTTTGTTTGAAGATTTAAAAATGGATTTGAAACATTCATCCATCCAAAAGTTAGTTCTCAAGTGTGTCGTTCGTTGACGACTTGAGAGTACAAAGATACAGAGACACAGCTCCATGACATAAGATGCAGGCTACAGCCAGAGATAGAAGAGAAGGGCACTTTTACATTGAGCGACCCAGGTGGACCTCCATGGCCCAGGGAGACCCAGGGACCCAGTGAGGGCTGACCTGCCAAGGGAGAGCGCCTCGGCCTGGGCAAGGGACAGTCTGGAGAGTCCTCGGGTTAGCAGCCTTCTGGTTGTCCCAAAGTTAGATTCACAGTTGATTCCCCCAAACCGCCACCCATTTGTGGAAGATTGGAAATATATTTTTTAAGGATCAAAGACTAGAAAGAAGCACGGGGGGGTTCTTTCTTAAATACAAAAAGTGTCTGTGTGGTTGTGTGTGTGTTTCCTGTGTGAACATTAACATACATACCGTAGTCTATTTGATGTGGCATCTTTACAAGAGAGCATTAACGTCCTGAGATATGTACACTTCGAGAGGGCCTCTGAGTGATAAAAGTGTTTATCTATATAAAATGAAAAAACAAACAAAAATATATTCATATATATGCATCTGTGTGAGGGAAAAGGTTGGGCTTAAGGGGAGATAGGGATACGATATCCATATAGTGTTCTGTTAGGAGGGACTAGACCGAGGCAGAGCTAGTATCCGTCCGTTCGTCTTTCCCCCGTTCATGTGTGTGTACGGGACGTGTTCCTCGTAGCTGTTTTGTCTCAACCCCAGTGACGAACCCGCTTCGTCCCTCTCCGAGCTGTGGTCTCCCCTCTGAGAGTACGAGGAACTGTGGTCCCCTCTCTGGGAGTAGGAGGACGGGTCCAGGGGAATGCTTTCCATGTTGTCCATGTCTAGGTCAAAGTCCTCCTGCTCCTGAGGCTTGTTTTCCTGACTGTAGTAGAAGGAGACCTCCTGGAAGGACCGGTGAAGGTCCTCGTGGAGCATTTCGATGATCTCCTGGAAGCTGGGACGCAGCTTGGGGTTATACTGCCAGCACATCGACATCAGGTCGTGTCTGAATAGCAGGAGAGAGGAGCTGCTGTTACATCATATAGTTAAGAGCTGATGTTCGTTGTCGTTAAAACATGATTTCCTCAATATCACACACAAAAGTGTAATCCATGTTCCATACAGTTCCCTTCAATAATGATTAATCTTGCTATGACCAGTCACAGCTGGACATAGATATGTACAGTATGGAGGTGAGACTTACAGCCGGTCAGCACAGTTGTCTGGTCGGTCCAGAAATCCTCCGTCCATGACGAACTTCAGGACCTGCTCGTTGGACAGGCCCTGGTACGGCTGCTCCGCTAGGGTACTGACCTCCCACAGCACCACACCAAATGACCTGGGAGAGACACACAAAAACATAGGAGAGAGAAAAAAATCAGTGGCAAGGAAAAACTCCATAGGTGGATAGGTAGGGAGGGAGAAAATCTTGAGGATCCAGATTCTGTCCATCTGGACCAGGGATGGGCAACTCCAGTCCTCGGGGGCCTAATTGGTTGCACACTTTTGCCCCAGCCCCAGCTAACACACCTGACTCCAATAATCAAATAATCATGATATTCAGTTTAGAATGCAATTCGTTTAATCAGCTGTGTTTACTAGGGACACGATGGTGGTAGGCCTGATCACTGACGACAATGAGACAGCCTATAGGGAGGAGGTCATTGACCTGGCAGTGTGGTGCCAGGACAACAACCTCTCACACAACGTCAGCAAGTAGTGTTAAGCAATTTATTGCTCTTTGAGGTCAGTTCGGTTTCGGTTTGGTTATTACAAAAATAATCACGGTTTTCCATTTAGGTTTCGATACATGTGGGTTGAATGCTGTAACACAGAATAAAACAATAAAAGTCCCACAGTCGTGACTATTACTGCTTATCACTTATTAACATTACTTTAATACAATATTTGTTTTATTTGATTACTATTATTTAATTCCAAGTCAACTCATACAGTATAGAGCTGCTGCCTATGCTGTCTGACAAAATCACTATTTTAGTAGTTCTTCAGAGTAATAAATAAGGCATTATTTTATGAGCTGAATACCAACTTTCAATCACTTACAGTGTCTTGCAAAAGTATTCATCCCCCTTGGCGTTTTTCCTATTTTGTTGCATTACAACCTGCAATTTAAATTGATTGTGAAATGGACACACACAAAATAGTCCAAATTGGTGAAGTGAAATGGAAAAAAATGACTAGTTTCAAAAAATTCAAAAAACAAATTTGCGGAAAAGTGGTGCGTGCATATGTATCACCCCCTTTGCTATGAAGCACCTGAATAAGATCTGGTGCAACCAATTACCTTCAGAAGTCACATAATTAGTTAAATAAAGTCCACCTGTGTGCAATCTAAGTGTCACATGATCTGTCACATGATCTCAGTACATATACAGTTGAAGTCAGAAGTTTACATATACCTTAGCCAAATACATTTAAACTCAGTTTTTCACAATTCCTGACATGTAATCCTAGTAAAAATTCCCTGTTTTAGGTCAGTTAGGATCACCACTTTATTTTAAGAATGTGAAATGTCAGAATAATAGTAGCGAGAATGATTTATTTCAGCTTTTATTTCTTTCATCACATACCCAGTGGGTCAGAAGTTTACATACACTCAATTAGTATTTGGTAGCATTACCTTGAAATAGTTTAACGTAGGTCAAACGTTTGGGGTAGCCTTCCACAAGCTTCCCACAATAAGTTGGGTGAATTTTGGCCCATTCCTCCTGACAGAGCTGGTGTAACTGAGTCAGGTTTGTAGGCCTCCTTCCTCACACACACTTTTTCAGTTCTGCCCACAAATTTTCTATAGGATTGAGGCCAGGGCTTTGTAATGGCCACTCCAATACCTTAACTTTGTTGTCCTTAAACCATTTTGCCACAACTTTGGAAGTATGCTTGGGGGTCATTGTCCATTTGAAAGACTCATTTGCAACCAAGCTGTAACTTCCTGACTGATGTCTTGAGATGTTGCTTCAATATATCCACATAATCTTCCTGCCTCATGATGCCATCTATTTTGTGAAGTGCACCAGTCCCTCCTGCAGCAAAGCATCCCCACAACATGATGCTGCCACCCTCATGCTTCACGGTTGGCATGGTGTTCTTTGGCTTGCAAGCCTCCTCCTTTTTTCTCCAAACATAATGATGGTCAGTATGGCCAAACAGTTCTATTTTTGTTTCATCAGGTTTTGGAGCAGTGGCTTCTTCCTTGCTGAGCGGCCTTTCAGGTTATGTCGATATAGGACTCGCTTTACTGTAGATATAGATACTTTTGTACCTGTGTCCTCCAGCATCTTCACAAGGTCCTTTGCTGTTGTTCTGGGATTGATTTGCACTTTTCGCACCAAAGTACGTTCATCTCTAGGAGACAGAACGCGTCTCCTTCCTGAGCGGTATGACGGCTGCGTGGTCCCATGGTGTTTATACTTGAATGTTATTGTTTGTACAGATGAACATGGTACCTTCAGGCGTTTGGAAATTGCTTGTGGAGGCCTACAATTTTTTTTCTGAGGTCTTGGCTTATTTATTTTGATTAGGTAGGTCTTGAAATACATCCACAGGTACACCTCCAATTGACTCAAATGATGTCAATTAGCCTATCAGAATCTCCTAAAGCCATGACATTTTCTGGAATTTTCCAAGCTATTTAAAGGCACAATCAACTTAGTGTATGTAAACTTCTGACCCACTGGAATTGTAATACAGTGAATTCTAAGTGAAATAATCTGTCAGTAAACAATTGTTGGAAAATTGGAAAAATGACTTGTGTCATGCACAAAGTAGACGTCCTAACCGACTTGCCAAAACTATAGTATGTTAACAAGAAATTTGTGGAGTGGTTGAAAAACGAGTTTTAATGACTCCAACCTAAACTTCCGACTTCAACTGTACACCTGTTCTGAAAGGCCCCAGAGTCTGCAACACCTCTAAGCAAGGTGCACCACCAAGCATGTGGCACCATGAAGACCAAGGAGCTCTCCAAACAGGTCATGGACAAAGTTGTGGAAAAGTAAAGGGTTGTGTTATAAAAAATATCAGAAACTTTGAACATCCCATGGAGCACCATTAAATCCATTATTAAAAATTTGAAAGAATTTGGCACAACAACAAACCTGCCAAGAGAGGGTCGCCCACTAAAACTAACAGACCAGGCAAGGGGGGCATTAATCAGAGAGGCAACAAAGAGACCAAAGATAACCCTGAAGGAGCTGCAAAGCTCCACAGCGGAGATTGGAGTATCTGTCCATAGGACCACTTTAAGCCATACACTCCACAGAGCTGGGTTTTACAGAAGAGTGTCCAGAAAAAAGTCATTGCTTAGAGAAATAAATAAGCAAACACGTTTGGTGTTCGCCAAAAGGCATGTTGGAGACTCCCCAAACATATGGAAGAAGGTACTCTGGTCAGATGAGACTCAAATTGAGCTTTTTGGCCATCAAGGAAAATGCTATGTCTGGCGCAAACCCAACACCTCTCATCACCCCGAGAACACCAACCCCATGCTGTGGGGATGATTTTCATCGTCAGGGACTGGGAAACTGGTCAGAATTGAAGGAATGATGGAAGGCGCTAAATACAGGGAAATTCTTGGGGGAAACCTGTTTCAGTCTTCCAGAGATTTGAGACTGGGATGGAGGTTCACCTACCAGCAGGACAATGACCCAAAGCATACTGCTAAAGCAACACTCGATGGGTTTAAGGGGAAACATTTAAATGTCTTGGAATGGCCTAGTCAAAGCCCAGACCTCAATCCAATTGAGAATCTGTGGTATGACTTAAAGATTGCTGTACACCAGCAGAACCCATCCAACTTGTAGGAGCTGGAGCAGTTTTGTCTTGAAGAATGGGCAAAAATCCCAGTGGCTAGATGTGCCAAGCTTAGAGAGACATACCCCAAGAGACTTGCAGCTGTAATTGCTTCAAAAGGTGGCTCTAAGTATTGGTGGGGGATAGTTATGCACGCACGCTCAAGTTCTGTTTTATTTGTCTTATTTCTTGTTTGTTTCCCTTTTTTTTAAGGAAAAATGCCAAGGGGGTGAATACTTTCGCAAGCCACTGTAGATCAGGGTTTCCCAAACTCGGTCCCGGGAAAAAATGAACAAAATGGAATTCAAATAATTGAACAGATGTCGGTCAATTAGTTGTTTAAAACTTCTTAGGCATAGGGGGAAGTATTTTCACGTCCGGATTAAAAGTGTGCCCAAAGTAAACTGCCTGTTACTCAGGCCCAGAAGCTAGGATATGCATATAATTGGTAGATTTGGATAGAAAACACTCGAAAGTTTCTAAAACTGTTAAAATAATGTCTGTGAGTATAACAGAACTGATTTGGCAGGCGAAACCCCGAGGATAGTATTTCATTTCATAGTATTTCCCAATTGTTTTCTATGGGAAGCCCTATTTAATAGGAACCTGGTTGCAGTTCCTATGGCTTCCACTAGATGTAAACAGTCTTTAGAAATCGTTCAATGTTTTTCTTTTGAGAAATGAAGAAGTATGGCTGTTCTTTGTAAGTGTCACTCCAGGTGGAGTGGGTATTCCAGGTGGACCCTAATGTTTGGTGCGCGTGAACTGGAACGCGCTTCATGTTGTTTTTATCCAGTATTGTTAACAGTTTATCCCGTCTTAAATTTTATCGGTTATTTAGGTTTTAGGATACCCGAGGTTGGATTAGGAACGTTGTTTGAAATGTTTGGACCAAGTTTACAGGTAATTTATTAGATACTTTGTAGTCATGTTGGGCGAGTTGGAACCGGTGTATTTTTGAATCAAACGCGCCAAATAAATTGACATTTTGGGGATATAAAGAAGGAATTTATTGAACAAAACGACCATTCATTTGGGATTGCAAATAGAAGAAGATCTTCAAATTTAAGGCATTTATTATATCGTTATTTCTGACTTTTGTGTCGCCACCTGCCTGGTTGAAAATTATTTTCATGTGTTTGTATGCGGGGTGCTATCCTCAGATAATCGCATGGTCTACTTTCGCCGTAAAGCCTCTTTGAAATCTGACACTGCGGCTGGATTAACGAGAAGTTAAGCTTTATTTTGATGTATTACACTTATATTTTCGTGAATATTGATATTTCTGTAGTTTGAATTTGGCGCTCTGCAATTTCAGTGGATGTTGTCAAATCGATCCCACTAAAGGGATTGGCGCGCGAAGGGATCACTAACAGGTTTAAAACGGAAAAATAACCGACATTTCAGTTAATCGCTCAGCTCTATCAGCAAGACAAAGGAGCTGATTGTGGACAACAGGAAACGGAGGGCCGAGCACCCCCCATCCACGTCGACAGGGCTGTACTGGAGCGGGTCGAGAGTGTCAAGTTCATTGGTGTCCACCTCATTAAGGAATTAACATGGTCCACACACCAACACAGTTGTGAAGAAGGTGTGACAACGCCTCTTCCCCCTCAGGAGGCTGAAAAGATTTGTCATGGGCCCTGAGATCCTCAAAAAGTTATAAAGCTGCACCATTGACAGCATCTTGACTGGCTGCATCACAACTTGCTATAGCAACTACTTGGCATCTACTTGGCAAGGAGCTACATCCCATCCGAGCTCTCTGCCATCCAGGACCTTTCTAGCAGGCGGTGTCAGGGGAAGGCCCTAAAAATTGTCAGACTCCAGCCACCCTAGACTGTTCTCTCTGCTACTGCATGGCAAGCGGTATTAATGCACCAAGTCTGTAACCAACAGGACCAGTAGAGGCTGGTGGGATGAGCTATAGGAGGATAGGCACATTGTAATGGCTGGAATGGAATTAATGGAACAAAGTCAAACATGTGATTTCCATATGTTTAATATGTTTGATACCGTTCAATTTATTCCATTCCAGGCATTACAATGAGCCCGTCCTCCTTTAGCTCCTCCAACCAGCCTCTACTGATCAGGACCCTGAACAGCTTTTACTCCCAAACCACAAAAGCCAATTTATGCTTGATCCAAAAATGGAGGCATGCAGAGGCAAAATGGAGATCTGTACCGCATCACTGTGCGCCTCCCAAATTTTGTAACGATGCAGAGGGCTCCGTATAGCTCCGCAGTGACCTGATTGGTTGACGGTAGGTGGGGCGGGAGGTCCTGCATAAACACAAACTCACTTCCTTGACACCTTCCCTCACAACAACTACGCTCAACGGCTCTGCGCTGCTCCGTAAAGCGCGACTTGTATGAATGCCCTGATGTCTGCAGAGGCCATATCACCGCAAATGCTGCACAGCCAATGCAGATTCCGGATTGACAATGCAGGACCTTTACGACTGCTAAATAGTTAACCAAATAGCTGCCCGGACTATCTGCATGGACTCTTTTTGCACTCTCTTTTGACTCATTACATACGCTGCTGCTACCGTTTATTATCTATCCTGTTGCAGAGTCACTTTACCCCTACCTATATGTACATATTTACCTAAATTGTCTCGTACCCCTGCATATCGAATCGGTACCCCGTATACAGTCGTGGACAAAAATATTGGCACCCTTGCACTTTTTTAAAGTAACTAAAAATAAGTTGAAATTGAACAAAGTATTTGGTCTCCACAATTATTTATTTCACTGTTAATTAATATTACAGAACCTTTGTTTTTGATTCAGAACTTAATATATCCATTTAAATCAGAAATGGCATTGACAAAATAATTCACACCCTAGACTTAATATTTGGTAGCACAGCCTTTGGTCAAAATAACTGCAATCAAGCGCTTCCTATAACCATCAATGAGCTTCCTGCACTGTACTGGCAGTTTGGCCCACTCCTCTTGTGCAAACTGCTGCAGC
The DNA here is from genome assembly GCF_002910315.2 of Salvelinus sp. IW2-2015. Taxonomy (NCBI): domain Eukaryota; kingdom Metazoa; phylum Chordata; class Actinopteri; order Salmoniformes; family Salmonidae; genus Salvelinus; species Salvelinus sp. IW2-2015. The sequence goes on along the minus strand of NC_036859.1, from coordinate 730,056 downwards.
AGTTATCCCAGATTAGAAGGGTGCATTCTCCTAACTGCTGTTTTCAGATCTCTCCACGTTTTCAATGAGATTTAGATCTGGACTCATTGCTGGCCACTTCAGAACAGTCCAGCGTTTTGTCTTGAACCATTCCTGGGTGATTTTTGAAGTGTGTTTGGGGTCCTGCTGGAAGACCCATGACCTTCGACGGAGACCGAGCTTTCTGACACGGTCCGACATTGCGCTCCAAAATACCTTGGTATCATCCTGATTTCATGATGCCATGCACACGTTCAAAGCGCCCAGTGCCAGAGACAGCAAAGCAACCCCAAAACATCACTCAACCTCCTCCATGTTTGACTGTAGGGGTGTTCTTTTCTTTGAAAGCTTAATTTAGTTTTCTGTACTTTACCAAAAAGCTATAATTTGGTCTCATCTGTCCACAGAACATTCTCCCAGAAGGATTTTGGCATGTTAGGTGTGTTTTGGGAAATTGCAGTCAGGCTTTCTTATGTCTTTCTCTCAGCAGAGGGGTCCTCCTGGGTCTCCTACCATATAACACCCTTTCATTGAGTTGGCGACGGATGGTGCGAGTTGAAACTGTCGTACCTTGTGTCTGAAGGTCAGCTTGAATCTGTGTGGCAGTTGACCGAGGTGCTTTCTCCAACATTCAAACAGTCCTTCGCTGCAAACTTCCATCAAATTATCTTGGGGCCACGTCCAGTGAGGTTGGCTACAGTGGCATGGGCCTTAAACTTTTTGATAACATTACGTACGGTGAAAACAGGAACATCAAGGTCTCTGGAGATGGACTTGTAGCCTTGAGATTGTCCATGCTTGGCTACAATCTTGTGTTTGTTTTCTTTCTTTTGTCCATGCTCATTGCGGTACACAGTGACACAAAACAGGAGAATGAGTCCTCTTCTCTATTCAAACTGGTTGACTATGTGATGTTTATACTGCAGGCACCTTCAACTCACCACAGGTGAGTTCAATTCCAAAGTAAATGAGAATCACCTGCTTCTAGAAGGTGCCAGTAATATTGTCTGGCTCATTTGGGGGAAAGGGGGATACCTAGTCAGTTGTACAACTGAAATGTCTCTTCCGCATTTAACCCGACCCCTCTGAATCAGAAAGGTGCGGGGGGCTGCCTTAATTGACATCCACGTCGTTGGCGCCCGGGGAACAGTGGGTTCACTGCCTTGCTCGGGGGCAGAACAACAGATTTTTACCTTGACAGCTCGGGGATTTGATCCAGCAACCTTTTGGTTACTGGCCCAACGGTCTAACCACTAGGCTACCTACCACCCCATTGTAGGAATGCTTTGTGGAATTAACTAAGATTTAGTGAATTTTTTGTTTTGTTCAACTGCACACCGAAGACATAAATATATGGATAACAAAATATGTTTTAATTTCAACAGTTTCCTGGAAGAAATGGTGCATTGTTCGAGAATAGTGCAAGGGTGCTAATAATTTGGCCATGATTGTATATAGCCAAGTTATCGTTACTCATTGTGTATTTATTCCTCGTGTTTTAATATACAGTCCCAGTCAAAAGTTTGGACACACCTACTCGTTCAAGAGTTTTTCTTTATTTTTACTACATTGTAAAATAATAGTGAACACATCAAGACTACGAAATGACACATAAGGAATCATGTAGTAACCAAAAAAGCGTTGAACAAATCAAAACATATTTTATATTTGAGATTCTTCAAAGTAGCCACCCTTTGCCTTGATGACAGCTTTGCACACTCTTGGCATTCTCTCAACCAGCTTCACCTGGATTTTCCAACAGTCTTGAAGGAATTCCCACATATATGTTGAGCACTTGCTGGCTGCTTTTCCTTCACTCTGCGGTCCAACTCATGCCAAACCATCTCAATTGGGTTGAGGTCAGGTGATTGTGGAGGCAAGGTCATCTGATGCAGCTCTCCATCACTCTCCTTCTTGGTCAAATAGCCTTTACACAGCCTGGAGGTGTGTTGGGTCATTGTCATGTTGAAAAACAAATGATAGTCTCACTAAGCGCAAAACAGATGGGATGGCGTATCGCTGCAGAATGCTGTGTTGGCCATGCTGGTTAAGTGTGCCTTGAATTCTAAATAAATCACAGACAATGTCAGCACTCCCACACCATCACACCTCCTCCTCCTCCATGCTTCGCGGTGAGAACCATACATGCGGAGATAATCCGTTCACCTACTCTGCGCCTCACAAAGACACAGCAGTTGGAACCAAAAATCTTAAATTTGGACTCAAACCAAAAGACAGATTTCTACTGGTCTAATGTCTTTTGCTCGTGTTTCTTGGCCCAAGAAAGTCTCTACTTATTGGTGTCCTTTAGTAGTGGTTTCTTTGCAGCAATTTGACCATAAAGGCCTGATTCACGGAGTCTCCTCTGAACAGTTGATGTTGAGATGTGTCTGTTACTTGAACTCTAAGGCTGGTAACTCAAACTTATCCTCTGCTGCAGAGGTAACTCTGGGTCTTCCCTTTCTGTGGCGGTCTTCACGAGAGCCAGTTTCATCATAGCACCTGATGGTTTTCGCGACTGCACTTGAAGAAACTTTCAAAGTTCTTGACATTTTCCGGATTGACTAATGATGGACTGTCGTTTATCTTTTCTTATTTGAGCTGTTCTTGCCATAATATGGACTTGGTCTTTAATCAAATAGGACTATCTTCTGTATACCACCCCTTCTAGAAGGTGCCAATAATATTGTCTGGGTCACTACACAACTGATTGTCTCAAACGCATTAAGAAGGAAAGAAATTAAAAAATTAACTTTTAACAAGGCACACCTGTTAATTGAAATGCATTCCAGGTGACTACCTCATGAAGCTGGTTGAGAGAATGCCGACAGTGTGCAAAACTGTCATCAAGGCAAAGGGCAAAGCTACTTTGAAGAATATAAAATATATTTCTATTTGTTTAACACTTTTTTGGTTACTACATATGTGTTATTTCATAGTTATGATGCATTCACTATTATTCTACAATGTAGAAAATAGTAAAAATAAATAAAAACCCTTGAATGAGTAGGTGTGTTCAAACGTTTGACTGGTACTGTATATAAATTTCCCTCTGCATTGTTGTGTCACACCCTGATCTTTTTCACCTGTCTTTTGCTTGTCTCTACCCCCCACCAGGTGTCTCCCATTTGTCCCCATTATCTCCTGTTTTTTTATACCAGTGTTTTCTGTTTGTCTGTTACCAGTTTGTCTTGTCCTGTCAAGTCTTACCAGCGTGTTTTCCCATTTTCCAGTCTTCCTAGTTTCTGTTTTCTAGTTTCCCCGGTTCTGACCATTCTGCCTGCCCTGAGCCTGCCTGATGTTCTGTACCTGTTTATTGCTGCCCTGGATTTCGGACCATTCTGCCTGCCCTGAGCCTGCCTGCCGTTCTGTACCTCTGACTTACCCTGGATTACTGACCTCTGCCTGCCCTCGACCTGCCCTGGCCTGTCCCCTTGTATAATAAATATTATGAGAACTGTACTATCCTCCTCCTGTGTCTGCATCTGGTCGTATCCTGAGTCGTGATATGTTGGGAAAAACAGACCGGTTGTTTACAAAGCATGTGACAAATAACATTTGAATGGTGAAAAACAGGGACACCACTTCGGCCCGTGAGGACTGCAGTTGACAATCCCTGCTTTCGACAGTCGGCAAGCATTCACACAGAGAAAGACAGACAAACACAGTCAAGTGTCCTCACCAGCAGTCTGAGTTTGCAGTGAACACTCCATCCTTCAGAGACTCAGGAGCCATCCAGCGGACAGGAAGCAGACCCTTCCCTCCCTTACGGTAGTAGTCCGTCTCATAGATGTCTCTGGTCATACCAAAGTCTGAAGGAGTGGGGGACAATTAGAACACAACCCACAGATCTGTTATGACCCTATCAAAAACATTCAAATGATATTCTTTGACTTGGTTTTAACTATATTAACATATTAAACGCTTAATAAGGGTGTATTTAACTGATTAATGTATAGTCCGTAGAAACAGTACAACTGAAAAGTAAGGTGGTGAGTTGCCATACCTCCTATCTTGACAGTCAAGTACTGTCGGCCATTTGTGTGTGTATATATTGGAGCTGGGCGATATGGACAAAAAGTCCATATCAAAAAGTCCAAAAATTTTACTATTTTGCTCGATAACGATAAATACAACAATACATTTTGTTTTTAATAGACAGTTACTTTACATTAGCGGCAGGGCTCTATACATATTTTTCCCAGTGCCAAGTAAGACAACAGATGGTAGCCTATGATTAAAAAAAGCTATTTCATCTAACATATCCATGGAATGCATGATTTATATTTTTAGGTGCAACCGGTCAAAATAGGATCCAGAATTATCATATTTATTTTTGGGTGCTTCAGAGGAATTTGCCGACATCTTTGTGGCCTAGGCTATATTATTCACCGTCTGAGAAAGTGGGAACTCAAAAAACACTTATCTAGATTGCGAACTCTAAATATGATTTTTTTTGCTGGATAGCCATGTAGTCTAATTGATTAATCTATTAGTAAATGTAATGTGGTACAAAAACTTTCCAGCACTAGGCCTAGGCTACTTGATGTAGGCCTATTCACCGCAAGTGGAGGGCTCCACAACAAAACCCATACTAAATACCCTACTCCGGTTGTAAAGTGGTGCCATGAACTCAACATATATCAATAATATACTCACAGAAAGCTGTGACTCTCCTCTCTGTAACTAGAACAACAGGAGCTGCTTTAAAAACTGTATTTTCCCCGCAATTGTATTTTGAGCAACGGTCATATTCTCAGAATGCATCTCTCCCTCCTTCGTGCGCAGTCGGGAGAGGGAATGAGAGTGGCTCGCTCACACAGCAGCCAAAAGCGAAACAGGCAGATACTTTCATAACAGGAACAAACATAATGCATAGGCTATTACTGTTGACCACATAATGGTTTTAGAACAATCTACAGGAACGTTGTGTAGCAAAATCACAAAAAATGACTGTCATAAGCAAAATAAGATCATGTTGATCATTTTCGGGTTATCATCCCAGCTCGTGTGTATATATGTGTACTCTACCTCCTATCTTAACAGTGAAGTCCTGCGCCACCATGCAGTTCCTAGCAGCCAGGTCTCTGTGGACAAACTTCTTGGCGTTGAGGTAGGCCATGCCATCTGCTATCTCTGCTGCCATCTGAATCATCTCCTTCAGAGTGGGGGGCGGGCGCCCTGTAGGGTTATTCTGTAAAATATAAACAATAATACATTTATTAATACTAGGGCTAATTTACAAAACACGAGGGTCACAATAATTCTAGGCTGCATCCCAAATGGCACCCAATTCCGTATATAGTGCACTACTTTTGACCAGGGCCTATAGAGCTCAGGTCAAAAGTAGGGCACTATATAGGGAATCGGGTGCAATTTAGTCTCGCTCTGGCCAGCAGAGTTAGTCAGCCAGCCAGCCAGAGACAGTGCAAGACTAGTCTGGTTTCCAACAAGACACAAGGGGGCAGTAGAGTGTGTGTGTATGTACCTCAGAGTCAGGGCGGAGGCAGCGCAGGTAGCTCTTCAAATCACCGTGTGTCATCAGCTCCATGACAACWAGAGTGGGCTGGCCCTTAGAGACCACACCCATCAGACGCACCTGAGGGAATATTTTGTTTACCTTACTTGCTTTGATTCTTGAACTGTGGCAGCTACCAACACCTACTTTTTGAAGACAATTCTCCTATTCATGATCATGGTATGTGGTGGTCACACCTTCCTCACCAATAGTTTGTGTCGGGAGGCTAGCGTCAGTCTGTTATGTCTGGAGTATTTATCCTGTCTCATCCAGTGTCCTGTGTGAATTTAAGTATGCTCCCTCTAATTCTCTCTCTCTCCCTCTCCTCCCAGAGGACCTGAACCCTGGGACCATGCCTCAGGACTACCTGGCCTGATGACTCCTTGCTGTCCCCAGTCCACCTGGTCATGCTGATGCTCCAGTTTCAACTGTTCTGCTTGCGGCTATGAACCCTGACTTGTTCACTGGACGTGCTACCTTGTCCCTGACCGACTCTCTCTCTCTACCGCACCTGCTGTCTCTAACTCTGAATGCTCGGCTATGAAAAGCCAACTGATCACGCGGATTGGAATATGTTCCGCATCGCGTCCAACAACAATATTGACGAATATGCTGATTCGGTGAGCGAGTTCATTAGGAAGTGCATTGACGATGTCGTACCCACAGCAACGATAAAAACATTCCCAAACCAGAAACCGTGGATTGACGGCAGCATTCGCGTGAAACTGAAAGCGCGAACCACTGCTTTTAACCAGGGCAAGGTGAACCGGAAGCATGACCGATATACAAACAGTGTAGCTATTCTCTCCGCAAGGCAATCAAACAGGCTAAGTCTCAGTACAGAGACAAAATCGAGTCGAAATTCAACAGCTCAGACACACAAGAGGTATGTGGCAGGTCTACAGTCAATCACGGATTACAAAAAGAAAACCAGCCCCGTCGAGGACCAGGATGTCTTGCTCCCAGACAGGCTAAACACTTTTTTGCCCGCTTTGAGGACAATACAGTGCCACTGACACGGCCCCTACCAAAACCTGCGGGCTCTCCTTCACTGCAGCCGAGGTGAGTAAAACATTTAAACGTGTTAACCCTCGCAAGGCTGCAGGCCCAGACGGCATTCCAGCCGCGTCCTCAGAGCATGCGCAGACCAGCTGGCTGGTGTGTTTACGGACATATTCAATCAATCCTTATCCCAGTCTGCTGTTCCACATGCTTCAAAGGGCCACCATTGTTCCTGTTCCCAAGAAAGCTAAGGTAACTGAGCTAAACGACTACCGCCGTAGCACTCACTTCCGTCATCATGAAGTGCTTTGAGAGACTAGTCAAGGACATATCACCTCCACCACCGGACACCCTAGACCCACTCCAATTTGCTTACCGACCCAATAGGTCCACAGACGACGCAATCGCAACCACACTGCACACTGCCCTTAACCCATCTGGACAAGAGGAATACCCATGTGAGAATGCTGTTCATCGATTACAGCTCAGCATTTAACACCATAGTACCCTCCAAACTCGTCATCAAGCTCGAGACCCTGGGTCTCGACCCCGCCCTGTGCAACTGGGTCCTGGACTTCCTGACGGGCCGCCCCCAGGTGGTGAGGGTAGGTAACAACATCTCCACCCCGCTGATCCTCAACACTGGGGCCCCACAAGGGTGCGTTCTGAGCCCTCTCCTGTACTCCCTGTTCACCCACGACTGCGTGGCCATGCACGCCTCCAACTCAATCATCAAGTTTGCGGATGACACTACAGTGGTAGGCTTGATCACCAACAACGACGAGACGGCCTACAGGGAGGAGGTGAGGGCCCTCGGAGTGTGGTGTCAGGAAAATAACCTCATACTCAACGTCAACAAAACAAAGGAGATGATTGTGGACTTCAGGAAACAGCAGAGGGAGCACCCCCTATCCACATCGACGGGTCAGTAGTGGAGAAGGTGGAAAGTTTTAAGTTCCTCGGTGTACACATCACGGACAAACTGAACTGGTCCACCCACACAGACAGCGTTGTGAAGAAGGCGCAGAGCGCCTCTTCAACCTCAGGAGGCTGAAGAAATTCGGCTTGTCACCAAAAGCACCCACAAACTTCTACAGATGCACAATCGAGAGCATCCTGTCGGCTGTATCACCGCCTGGTACGGCAACTGCTCCGCCCACAACCGTAAGGCTCTCCAGAGGGTAGTGAGGTTGCAGAACGCATCACCAGGGGCAAACTACCTGCCCTCCAGGACACCTACACCACCCGATGTCACAGGAAGGCCATAAAGATCATCAAGGACAACAACCACCCAAGCCACTGCCTGTTCACCCCGCTATCATCCAGAAGGCGAGGTCAGTACAGGTGCATCAAAGCAGGGACCGAGAGACTGAAAAACAGCTTCTATCTCAAGGCCATCAGACTGTTAAACAGCCACCACTAACATTTAGCGGCCGCTGCCAACATACTGACTCAACTCCAGCCACTTAAAAAATGGGAATTGATGGAAATTATGTAAAAATGTACCACTAGCCACTTTAAGCAATGCCACTTAATACAATGTTTACATACCCTACATTACCCATCTCATATGTATATATACTGTACTCTATATCATCTACTGCATCTTGCCATCTTTATGCAATACATGTACCAAAGCCACTTTAAACTATGCCACTTTATGTTTACATACCCTACAGTACTCATCTCATATGTATATCCGTACTCTATACCATCTACTGCATCTGCCATGCCGTTCTGTACACCACTCATTCATATATCTTTATGTACATATTCTTTATCCCTTTACACTTGTGTGTGTGTGTAAGGTAGTAGTGTGGAATGTTAGGTTAGATTACTGTTGGTTATTACTGCATTGTCGGAACTAGAAGCACAAAGATTTCTACCCTCGCATTAACATCTGCTAACCATGTGTATGTGACTAATAAAATTTGATTTGATTTGATTTGATTTTGACATTTACTCCTGAGATGCTGACCTGTTGCACCCTCTACAACCACTGTGATTATTATTATTTGACCCTGCTGGTCATCTATGAACGTTTGAACATCTTGGCCATGTACTGTTATAATCTCCACCCGGCACAGCCAGAAGAGGACTGGCCACTCCTCAGAGCCTGGTTCCTCTATAGGTTTCTGCCTTTCTAGGGAGTTTTTCCTAGCCACCGTGCTTCTACACCTGCATTGCTTAATGTTTGGGGTTTTAGGCTGAGTTTCTGTATAGTACTTTGTGACATCGGCTGATGTAAAAAGGGCTTTACAAATACATTTGATTGATTGATTGATCCTTATTACAAGCGGCTAAATGACAAAAATGTAAACGTAAGGTGGCATCCCCTTCTATAGCCTCTGTAGGTCTCTCACCACATGGTGGCAGGTGAAGCCCTTCATGACAGAGGCCTCGTTGAGGAACTCTATTCTCTCTCTCAGACTGGCCGACTCGTTGACCGTCTTCACCGCCACGCTTGTCTCCGGCTCGCCCTTCACGATGTCCTTGGCGATGCCCTCGTAGACCATGCCGAATGAGCCCTGACCCAGTTCACGCAGGATGTTGATCTTATCTCTGCCCACCTCCCAGTCGTCGGGCTCGTACACTGCAGATCACAACACACACACACACACAGTCAATGGCTGGACACTACTAGACAGCAACAATCAAGTCTTGTACATTCTACATCTCTGATTCGCATAGACATCCACCATAGTGCTAATGTTGTGACAGCTAGTATGTGTCAGTTGTCTATTTACATGGTATACTAGTTTGAACATCAAAATCCAGTCAGCTATGCTTTTAAACAGGTGTATTCACAAAGGTCAGCTGAGAATAAAGAATATTATTATAATGTGTCCTTACTGTCAGCAGCACTAAGGTACTCTGGGTTGGAGGATGTGTAGAGGGGTCCAGAGGGGCCCTGGGTTTGCCTTGAGGGAACACAAGGAGGTAGGGGTAAATAATATATCATGATTATACACTGAGTGCACAAAACATGAGACTGACCAGATGAAAGCTATGATCCATTATTGATGTCACTTGTTAAATCCACGTCCATCAGTGTATATGAAGGGGAGGAGACAGGTTAAACCTCGAGACAATTGAGACATGGATTGTGTATGTGTGCCATTCAGAGGATGAATGGGCAAGACAAAAGATTGAAGTGTCTTTGAACGGGGTATGGTAGTAGGTGCCAGGGTGCACCGGTTTGAGTGTTTCAAGAACTGCAACGCTGCTGGGTTTTTCTCGCTCAACCGTTTCCAGTGTGTATCAAGGCTTGTAAGTAAGCATTTCACGGTAAAGTCTACACTTGTTGTATTCGGCGCATGTGGCAAATAAAATTTTATTTGAAGAATGGTCGGTCCCCCACCCAAAGGACATCCAGCCAACTTGAATGAAATCAAATGGAAATTTAGACCACTATTAGTTGAGTCATGTGTTAGTGCTGGGCTGTAACAAAAGCCTATAAATACTACTGGTGTAATCCTACTAGTCAGGAGAGAAGCTTTGTAACACTACGTACCTTTTCTTGAACAACAGACTACACACCAGGCCGATTCTTTCATAGATAGTTGGGTTGGCTGTAGAAAGACAGACGTGTAGAAAGCATAATACTTACTTCTTCTTGAACATGACGAATCCTCCCGCTGTCATCAGTATCAGCAAAACAATAAAAATGACTGAACCAATGACAATCTTCAACATGTTGGATGGATCCACCCCTAAAAACACATCGCCATGGAGAAAGTCAGTTATGGTCACATACAATTATTTTCTTAATTTTACTGTGCCTCGGTGTGCTCTAATGTTTAGGAGATTTAGGCCACGTTTCTGGTACTGCTAATGTAAAAGCTGCATATACAACTTATATTTGATTGATTCACTGATTGGTCAAGCGGTCTGTGGTGTGTGTGTGTACGTCTCTTACGCAGGTCTTCTACGTAGAAGTGTGTGGGGTCAGTCCAGGAGCCGTTTCCTGCCAGCGAGGTGGCTCGGATCCTCACGGTATAATTCCCAGGATGCACCACTCTCAGCTTGCAGCCCTCCGACTGCTGGTACATCTTCCTGGACACACAGTGGTGCAGCTCCTGGAACAAATAAACACACTTTATTTTCATTTATTTATCTGCGTTGTAAGAGGAGAGGAATTACAGGGGACAGGAGAAGGGCTGAATAAGCCACTTAAGATATATATTTTTTGTTGAAGTATTGATTGAAAAACAGGACATGCGTAATAGACTTAAGATTGGAAACAACACACAGCAAACAGAATATAATGTCTATGTGAATCAGATGTGTTTTGAAATCATTGCATATAAAGCCAATAATAAAACTAATGACCTGATTTGAGAAAAACATGTTTGTGCAATAACTATTATTCGAGAACCACCGGAGTGATTATGTTGTTTTCAACATCAGCGATGACTATGGCCGTTGCACCGTTTCCATGGTAACTAAAACACAGGGCTGATGCAACATCGGGCTATTATTACTTTTCCATTAACGGTCCTATTCACTAAATGAGAGCAGAGAGACTGTGGTACTGTTCAATGTATTATATTAAATGAGACTATGGGGCACATCCGGTGTTCAGTATTTGTCTGTTTGTGTGTGTGTTTATGTTTGCGTGCCTGTGTGTGTTTGCATACGTGTGTGTGTGTGTCTGTGTGACATGTATGAGAGCTCTCACCTCTGTGTCTCCCAGTCTCTTATAGTTGACTTCATACAGGATGATCATGCCGTTGGGGGCATTAGGCTCAAGCCACTTAATATGAACTGTGTACTCAGTCACGTCGTAGCTGATGGGCCCCACTATGTCATCTGCTTTGTCTGTAGACAGGATACACAAGGTGTTAAAATGGCCTCATTACTCTATCCTACTGCTACAAACACCATTGGTCTAGAAATACTGTGCAAAAGTAGACAAGAAATCATCATGTTAAACTGGCTTATTACTTCTTACAGTGGTCTCTTAAAGGGATACGTTTGGTTTATTACTTCTTACAGTGGTTTCTTAAAGGGATACTTTGGTTTATTACTTCTTACAGTGGTTTCTTAAAGGGATACTTTGGGATTTTGGTAATGAGGGCCTTTTTCTACCTCCCCAGAGTCAGATTCACTTTTTATGCTAGCAGATACCATGGACTTCCAGTCATTGCGCTAACGCTAGTTAGCATTGGCTTGCGAAACTACGTCCAACTTTCTTCATACTGGACACAGAGACATCAAAATGGTATCCATGAGTTCATCTAACTCTGGTAAAGTAGATAAAAGGCCTCATTACCAAAGTATCGCTTTAAGTAGTGGGTGTGCGTGTATGTGTAGTGTACTAGTATGTAGATAGCCTCACCCTCAGGCATGGTGCGAGCTGAGACGAAGGCTGCCATACTGCAGCGTGAGGGGTCTGTGGGGTGGTTGCAGGCCAGCACATCGATCTGGTACGAGGTAAAGTGTCGGAGGCCGGAGATGACCGTAGACTCCTTGGCAAACACTGTCAGCTGGATTTTAGTGCTCTCCACACCCTTTCCATCGTCACTGTCTGGGCCGCGGGTGATGAAACCTTCGGACAGGGTGGTGGGCATCGTCGCGAATGACGGCTGCGTCTGATTGGCTACGCCCATGGTGGAGCGGCGCTGTCTTGGTCTTGGAGGGAATGAGGGATAATCAATTAATTAATCAAATCAATCATTTATTTTATTATAACAACTATTTGCTAAATAGATCACACCATTATCTTGAGTCTATTGCTACTGGGTAGATTGCTGAGTCCTATTCATAAGGCACCAAACGAAATTCAATTAGCCTTGAAGGAGAAAAAAAACTGTTGCGTCCCGACAGACTCTCCTTCCTCCTGAAGTGTGCACTTGTTCACTACTCCCCATACATTTCAAAGCATGCCCCCCGGTGTAGACATGGGCTAGAAAGCGTTTCCATGTCAGTAATTTCGTTTCAAATCCATGAACACTTCGGGAGAAAGGAGAGATTATTGGGACGCAACCTAGCCCTGTGTTGTCAGAGTTGGATGATGTGTGTTGCTGGGGAAACAGAATGCAGGTAAAGATCGCTCAGCTTGTCTGACAAGAGGAAGGGAAGGGATGGCAGTACAAATGATGAATGACGACAGCTTACCTAAAACACATTGTGAATGTGTGTGTGTTAGAGGTCGACCGATTATGAATTTTCAACGCCGATACCGATTATTGGAGGACCAAAAATGTCCGATATCGATTAATCGGACGATTTTTATATATATATATATATATATATATATATATATTTGTAATAATGACAATTACAACAATACTGAATGAATAATGAACACTTTCATTTTAACTTAATATAATAAATATATAAAATCTATTTAGTCTCAAATAAATAATGAAACATGCTCAATTTGGTTTAAACAATGCAAAAACACAGTGTTGGAGAAGAACGTAAAAGCGCAATATGTGCCATGTAAAAAAGCTAACGTTTAAGTTCCTTGCTCAGAACATATGAAAGCTGGTGGTTCAATATTCCCAGTTCTTCAATATTCCCAGTTAAGAAGTTTTAGGTTGTAGTTATAGGAATTATAACGCGTCGACTATTTCTCTCTATACCATTTGTATTTCATATACCTTTGACTATTGGATGTTCTAATAGGCACTTTAGTATTGCCAGCCTAATCTCGGAAGTTGATAGGTTTGAAGTCATAAACAGCGCTGTGCTTCATTTATTGCTAAGAGCTGCTGGCAAACGCAGTAAAGTTTGAATGAATGCTTACGAGACTGCTCTATCAAATGTCAAATCATAGACTTAATTATAATATAATAAACACAGAAATACGAGCCTTAGGTCATTAATATGGTCAAATCCGGAAACTATCATTTCGAAAACAAAACATTTATTCTTTCAGTGAAATACGGATTCGATGATAAATTAACAGGCACCGCATTGATTATAATCAACGCAGAACAAGCTAGTTAACCTAGCAATATCATCAACCATGAGTACTTAACTTGTGATTATGTGAGGATAGATTGTTTTTGATAAGATAAGTTTAATGCTAGCTAGCAACTTACATTGGCTCCTTGCTGCACTCGCATAACAGGTAGTCAGCCTGCCACGCAGTCGACTCGTGGAGTGCAATCGGATTGGCCATAATCGGCATCCAAAAAGGCAGATTACCGATTGTTATGAAAACTTGAAGTCGGCCCTAATTTATCGGCCATGCCGCTCGGTTGACCTCTAGTGTGTGTACATGGTGTGTTATGTATGCTGGTTCTTTTGTACCCTGATTACACAATTAACCAATTCTAATTCATACAATGACGACTTTGACTGATTGATTTATCAATCAATCGATATCAATCAAATGGATTATATTATTATAATATATAAAGCCCTTTTTACATCAGCAGTTGTCACAAAGGGCTTATACAGACACCCAGCCTAAAACCTCTAAGAGCAAGCAATGCAGATATAGAAGCACGGTGGCTAGGAAAAACTCCTCTAGAAAGGCAGGAACCTAGGAAGAAACCTAGAGAGGAACCAGTCACCGAGGGTGGCCAGTCCTCTTCTGGCTGTGCCGGGTGGAGATTAGAAAAGTATATGGCTATTAAAGCCAGATCGTTCTTCAAGATGTTCAAACGTTCATAGATGACCAGCAGGGTCAAATAATAATCACAGTAGTTACAGAGGGTGCAGCAGGGCAGCACCTCAGGAGTAAATGTCAGTTGGCTTTTCATAGCCGAGCATTCAGATCACGACAGCAGGTGCGGTAGAAGGAGAAATAGAGACATTTGTCCTTGATTGATTGACTGATTGACTGAGGTAGATGTCATACGTACTTGGGCTCGAAGACCTCGTTGTGGATGTAGTTCTCGAAGGTCTTACGGTACTCTGAGTCCTCGGCCTCCTTCTTCAGCTGTTTGTCTGTTTTGGGACAAGCACAGCAGCGGCCACCCTGCCCCTCGTCCTCAGTCTGGTTCCACTTGGCCTCCTCATCACTGTCCACTTGGGTGGGCACCCGCGACGGCAGCTTCATACCTGGAGGGAGGCAGGGAGAGACAGAGTCAGAGGCAAAGACGGACAGAGACACAGCGACATAGAGAGGCAGAGAGAGAAATAGACATACAAAGATGGAGACAGGAGGAGAGACAGAGTCAGAGACAGACAAAGATGGAGACAGAGACAGGCACACAGAGCCGGGGGAGCCTGTCATTAATTGTCAGCAATATCTTTGCTGGTTGATATACACCTACTCTGACATGATTCCCCTACAGACTAGTGTTGTCTAGACTCCTGACTGTTTGGGCGAGTGAGTGGGAGTAAAGAAGAAGAAGTTAAAGTAGAACATGTGTGTGTGCCACAGAGTGAGTGGCTGACACTTGTTAGAAGGCCAAATCAGGTAAAGAACCATTCCATCCACCTCAATCACAGAACTTCACAGTCTCTCACACCCTGACCTTTCAGCGGTGTTTTCCAAGTACATGGGGTAGCACATAGAAAGCGTAGCCAGCCAGGTTGTTCCGGACTGCGGTGAATTTCTTTCGTAGAACGAGTTCTATTTTGGTGGTCTCTACTACATTCTAATGCCTTGATTCTATTCGAAATACACAACTAAAAGGGGGGATTGGAGGGACGCCATGTGCGACTGACGTGTTTTCCGTTTGCTCCCGTGGTATTTTTAAAGTTTATGTGAATTTTGCAGCAGAACCGTATTTATTTTCATATATTATTTTGGTGATCCCTTCCCGTAAAAACCAAGACTACTTTACTTCCAAATGTCAGCATGTCGACGAAACATAAGGACGAGGGGCAGGGGCAGGGTGGCATGACTTTGAGAAAACCCGGCCTACAAGACACACTCTCATCACCGCCCTCTCCTGAGCCTGACGGCCCGGGGACTGACACTTTACCCGGGGGGGCGGCTTGGCCTGGCGGCGCTGAAATGAACATTCGAGGCCATCAAATTACTACGCTCTGAGATAGTTGAAATGAAACCGGAGGTGGTTGCTACGATTGAGGCCCGAATAAAGGAGGTTTCTGATACTTTAAAAGCAGATCTAACCATCCTGCGGAACGAGACGGTGCCAGCAATCACATCACTCAAAACAACAATGGCGTCGCACACTACAACGATTGCAGCACTGGAGACCTCCGTTACAAATGTCTCCGACTTAACTACATCCCTGGAGGCTGACGTGAAACGCCTCGCTGAGGATTTGAAAAAGGTGAAGGAGAGCTGTGTAAGTTTAGAGGGATTCTCTCGCCGCAATAACCTGAGACTTGTATCAGTCCCAGAGTCAGCGGAAATGCCTCGCGCCACGGATTTCGTTTCTGGGCTGCTGAAGGATGTTCTTGCCTTAGATGAAAAGCCCCTGATTGATCGTGCCCACCGGTCGCTGCGCCCAAAGCCCCGGGATGGGGAGAGGCCCCGTGACATAATTCTTCGAGTGCACTTTTTCCATGAGAAGATGGAGATTCTCCGACGAGCCCGCAATACCACTCTGAGCTTTCAAGGACAGAGCTTCTCCATCTACCAGGACTACTCCCCCACTGTTTCCAGGCAGCGCGCAGCTTTCGGACAGGCCAAACGACTACTACGGGACCATCCAGGTGTGAAGTACAGACTGCGATTCCCGGCCCGTTTATGGCTCTCTCATGATGGTAAAGACTACACATTTGAATCTCCGGATGAGGCTCTCTCTCACATTCAACGTCACATCAAGAAGTCTTGAACTTGCTCACAGTTCAGCAACTGTTGCTTGCGAACTGTGGATAGTAAGTAACCCACCTGTGGTACAATTATGTTTAGCTACAACATGCTAATTTTGTATAGTTGGGGAGTTGGCGAACCCATTCAGGCTTATTTGATGTGATCAAATGTTTTGATCATCTAAGTGTGCTTGCCTTACAAGCATTCAGTCATTTTAATTTCATTGTATTGAGGTTTTACTTTACTCCTGTGTTTCTAGGCTGTCTTGCTCACCTATTCAGTTTGTTTACATAGTGTCTCAGTGACTCAAAATATTCTTGGTTATTTGTTTACTGCATCCGTTTGCATTGACCCAGTAAACAGTAAATTTTTCCCGAGGCGACACGTTTTTTGGGGTCCTCACTTAAATTTTAAAAGTTCTGAGCGTCATTTATGCCCAGCAAGCGTTCAACGTTGCGCACACGTAGTTTTTTGGTCTTGGTTGTAAGCTGTCTCAGCATTCAACTAGACAACTATTATAATAATMATAATTATTATTATTTTTGATTGTCTTACTACGATTTCCTTACTTCAATTAGGTCTTTGGCTGAGAGCCTTTATACATTTTTTTTTAATTTTCTCTCTCAAATGCCTGTTATAAGACTGGGAATATAATTACATACATCTACAAGTGGTGCTTTTGTAATTTCGTTTGCACAAGGGATTCACTTTTTTTATATATATTTTTTTATAAATGATTATCTCTTTCTGCTGTTTGATCCACTAACAAAACGCGACTTTAAAGAGCGGGACTGTGGGTTTAGGTTTAAGACCGCACTCTCACAGACATACTGTGCGAAGAGAACATGTTCTATTTATGCTTGTACCTCGTTTGGGGAGGTATTGTCTGGGATGGGGGGAGGTGGTGGGGGGAGGGGTTGAATTGTTCAGTTCTAATGTTGTCATTCTGTCTTTTTCGGGGTTTTTTCTGTACTTTTTCCAAACATCTACCACCGTACATTATTACTCTGAGACAAGTTATTCTGGGGTTTTTGGGCGCTCATTGCTTTTCCATTCTATGCTCTAATGACAGGGTTGTATAACGGGAATGCCCAGAGGGGCCGAAACAATGCGATCAAGTACATTTCGTGGAACATCAAAGGGGTTAATAACCCAGTGAAGCGTAAGAGGGTGTTGACACACTTAAAGGGTTTGAATGCAAATGTTGCATTTCTACAAGAGACTCACTTGAGGACTGGTGAGCACTTTAGGATGCGTAGGGACTGGGTTGGTCAAGTGTTCCACTCTAACTTTCATAGTAAATCAAGAGGGGCTGCCATTTTGGTTGATAAAGCTACTCCCTTTGTAGCTTCTGAGGTTATCGCTGATCCTAAGGGACGATACGTCATAGTAACCGGTAAACTGTTTTCTACCTCTCTTGTTTTGGCTAGCGTTTATGCTCCCAATTGGGATGACACAAGTTTCATTTCTTCCTTTTTGTCTGCTATACCCAATTTAGATTCTCATTTGTTGATTTTAGGGGGGGATTTCAACTGCAAAATGTCCCCAGTTCTTGACAAGTCCTCACGAACAACTACAGGCCCATCTAAATGTGCCCTACTTATTCAAGCCTTTCTTCAGAAATATGCCATGTTTGAGGCCTGGCGTTTCCTACATCCTACAGATAGACAGTATTCCTTTTATTCTCATGTTCATCAAACATACTCCCGGATTGATTACTTCTTTTTGGACAAAAAACTTCTGCCTAACCTTCGGCAGTGTACTTACAAGAGTATTGTTATTTCTGACCATTCACCATTAGTGCTTGAACTAGAGTTTCCCCAGCGACCTCCTATGTGTTATCAATGACCCCATTTTACTCTCAGATAAGGAGTTTGTCAATTTCATTTCTTCTGAAATCACCTTATTCCTAGAAACTAATTCAACACCAGGTATGTCCTGCTCTACCATATGGGAGTCTCTCAAAGCATACCTACGTGGCCAAATTATTTCTTATACAGCCAACCAAAACAGAGTTCGCTCTCAGCGACTTCGGGACCTGAGCGAATCCATAGCCACATTGGATGAGAAGTATGCTACGGTTCCTTCCTCTGATCTGCATAAAGAGCGCCAACTACTCCAATCTGAATTTGATGAGCTTTCTACCAGGCAAGCTGAACAGTTACTCTTGCGAGCTCGGTACAGAGTGTATGAACAAGGCGACAAGGCCAGTAAACTCCTTGCACATCAGATCCGTAAATCTGAGGCCTCACGTTTAATCCCACAAATAAGGACCCCGTCTGGTGCCACCACAGTTATACATAAAGAGATCAATGATCAATTCAAACATTTTTACTCTGCGCTACACACCTCTGAATCCCCTCAAGACCCTTTGCTGATTGATTCCTTCTTTAATGGCCTGAATATGCCTTCAATTGATACAGACACCCATGACTGTCTAGAAGAAGAATTTACACCTGAGGAGATTGCAACAGCAGTGTCCGCAATGAAAAGTGGTAAATCACCGGGTCCGGATGGTTTTCCAACCGAATTTTACAGGACGTTTTCTGGTCTGCTTTGCCCATTCTTGTCTCGACTATTTGCAGAGTGCCTTAATACCTCAAAGCTACCGCCTACTCTTTATCAGGCTTCAATTTCATTACTATTAAAGAAAAACAAAGACCCCCTGGAATGTGGATCCTATCGCCCAATCTCGCTTTTAAACTGTGATTACAAAATTCTAGCCAAGCTTTTAGCCATCCGTATGGAAGGCTCGCTGCACCAAGTAATACACTCTGACCAGACTGGCTTTGTGAGAAATAGGCATTTGTTTTTCAATATTAGGCGCCTTATGAATATACTGTACTCCCCAGCGTCGGAGGACCCAGAGGTGGTGGTCTCACTTGATGCAGAAAAAGCGTTTGACCGCGTTGAGTGGGATAACCTAACAGCTACCCTTTATAGATTTGGCTTTGGTCCCAAATTCAGACAGGGCTGTCCACTCTCCCCCTTGTTGTTTGCTTTGGCAATCGAACCTCTCGCCATTGCACTACGCTCTAATGATGCCATTCAAGGAATAATCAGGACGGGCTCAGAGCAGAAAGTCTCGCTATATGCGGATGACCTCCTTTTGTTTATCTCTAACCCTGATACCTCATTGCCACGCGCCTTATCTGTTCTTAAAAGGTTTGGATCAATCTCAGGGTACAAGCTGAATCTAGGCAAGAGTGAGCTTTTTCCTGTAAACAAGGCTGCTTTAAAGTGCTCTTTTACAAGTTCTCAGTTTAGGATTGTCCGGGATCAATTCACCTACTTGGGAGTTAAAGTGACAAGGAAATATTCAAATCTGTTTCAGGAAAACTTGGTTGCTCTAGCAGACAGTTTGAAACAATCTTTTACTTTTTGGAAGTCGCTTCCCCTTTCTCTTATCGGAAGGATTAATGTCATTAAAATGAGTGTGTTGCCCAAATTTCTATATTTATTTCAATGTTTACCCATTTTTATTCCAAAATCTTTTTTTATTTCACTGGATCAAACATTCATGCATTTCATTTGGGATGGCAAGGTACCACGGATTGGTAAAAAWMATTTACAGAAGCCTAAGTCATTGGGGGGTTTAGCTCTACCAAATTTTCAGACATACTATTGGGCTGCAAATTTCAGAGCCCTTCTGTACTGGCTGCAAACTGATCCTACTGKCCCTRGACCACTCTGGGTCCAGATGGAGTCTGAATCGTGTAAACCTGCTGCACTTTCTTCTGTGTTGTGCTCGTCTCTCCCAGTGTCCCTAGGCAAAAGGTGTGTCAACCCAATTGTAAAGCAGTCTCTTAAAATTTGGAATCAGTTCCGTTTAACCTTTGGCCTCCGAGGCTTTTCTCTATCAGGCCCAATCAATCAGAACATTTTATTTCCTCCATCTTTGAATGATGGGGCTTTTGGCATCTGGCACTCACTAGGCCTCTCCTCACTAGCCCAATTATTCTTTGATGATACATTTGCCTCTTTKGCTCAGCTACAGGAAAGGTTCAACCTCCCCCAATCCCACTTTTTCCGCTATCTCCAGACTAGGAACTTTGTCAGAGCTAACACACCTGAATTTCCCCATAGGCCTGCGAATACAGCTATAGAGAGCATCTTGGAGCTGAACAAGCTTCCTAGGGGCGCAATTTCAGATGTATATGCAATCATTCATGACTTACAGAACCCTTCTGTGGTGCCTTTAAAGACTCGATGGGRAAAGGATTTGGGGGAGGAACTTGGGGAAGACACCTGGGAATCTGTGCTGCGCAGGGTGCATTCGTCCTCTTTTAGCACTAGACACAGCCTCATTCAATTCAAGGTGGTTCACCGTATCCACTGGTCTGGGGCCAGACTTGGAAGAATATTCTCTGATTTTGATCCTACCTGTGTCAGATGTAAAATTGAACCAGCCACACTGTTGCATATGTTCTGGGGCTGTCATAAACTGTCAGGTTTCTGGGAATTAATATTTAAATGTTTCTCTGATA
Organism: Salvelinus sp. IW2-2015; assembly: GCF_002910315.2. Lineage (NCBI taxonomy): Eukaryota > Metazoa > Chordata > Actinopteri > Salmoniformes > Salmonidae > Salvelinus > Salvelinus sp. IW2-2015. The sequence continues at coordinate 709,340 of NC_036859.1, read as the reverse complement.
TATATGACACGGTTATAGATCCCTCTCCCCTTACAGCCCTTTTTGGAGTACTGCCCATAGGTACCCCCCTGTCAAGAATCCAGTCGGACACTGTTGCTTATACAACTCTTTTAGCTAGACGGCTAATACTACAGAACTGGAAGATGGCAGCTCCCCCATCTTATAAATATTGGGTGAGATGTGTTGTGCTCTCTGAAACTAGAAAAAATGTAATTAAATTCACGTGGGAACCCCAAACTGTTTAATGAGGCTTGGGCTCCATTCCGGTGTTACTTTAAACAGTCCATCCTCTGATGGCATTCCTATTAAAACCAAAATAAGTCTGTATTTGACCCCCCTGTGACTTACTTAGGGGTTGGATGAGCATTTCTCTGTGTTTTTTCTGGGGTGGGGGGGCATTAAGGTTGATGTGCTTATTGATTGTGATCTGCGGATGCCTTGTTCATCTTGCCCGGGCAGAGACTAAGGTGTGAGCTTGTTTTTCCCAGTTATTTTTATTTTAAAATTTTGTTCACGCCTACATAAAATTATTATTATTCATTTTCTATTTTAAAGCATTATAAACTTTTCATTTTTGGTCCAGTGGATGGTTGGTCTGTGGCCTTGACTGTCTGTGAGTGGTTGCATTTCTCCACCCCATCCCTTGACTGTTTACAGGAACAATGGTGAGGTGTTTGCTCTGTCCCTATACTATAGATTGCCCTTTAACCTTTGTAGCCTTCTGCCTGGTGTGTTTAACTTGTCTAAAGTATGGTATCTTTAAAGCTATTTTTTTTTAATGTATTATTTGTATTTTTTCTAGTTGAGTATATTATTTATATTGCTTTGTCTTGTCTGTGTGTGTGTGTGTAAAACTTAATAAACAGAGTTTTCAAAAAAAAGAAATACACAACTAAATCATTGAATACTTTAAGGACTTTACCTCCCAGATTGGTAAAATTAGGTGTTTTATTGAGAGAAAAAAGACGAGACTTAACAATTAAAATGACTGAAAATGTATGAATTCAGCGTGTTAGTTGTTTTGGAAATTGTAGGCCAGTGGTGTTCAAAGTCGGGGTCGCGGGGAAATTGCAGCCGGGTCGCCTTTTTGGTTGGGTTTCGGAGGACGCATGGCTCTCGACCTTCGCCACTCCCAAGTCCGAATGGGAGTTGCAGCGATGAGACTGTAACTACTACCAATTGGATACCACGAAATTGTTTAATAAAATAAAAAAATTGACCTACAGGTATGACTGAAGGATGAAGCAGGTGTTAAACATGAGCTCTAATACACAGAAAGCAGCAGTTGACTACTTCATTGTCAACGCTTTAATCAAATCAGTAGGCCATTTCAATATCTTTAATAATACCATATATGTATCGTGACATTAGCTTTTATAACCTTCAATCCGTTTTCTTTTATCATATTTCGGACCAGAAAGAGGCTCTCTCCACTACCAATTGTTCCTGCAGTGAGTGTTCAACATAATCATTGAATATTTTCATAATTTATCTGCAGATAATCGCCAAAAAGCAGTAGTAGCCTACCATTACGCAAATTAGGGAGCCAAGTGAACGTCCCTCAAACCGATGCGATCTGGTTCCGTGCCCCTAACAAATCCGATCAAACAGAACAACTCATCACTAGGCTACACTGACGAGTCACTGACAAGTCTTCACGGGTTTCGAATCCTAGGAAAATACAAACAAGCTCTTTGGTTTACTTGTTCCGATGCTACGCCATGGACATTATAACAATAATTAAGTGGATTTCAACTCATCGTTAACACTTACATTACATGGCAAGTGTAAATTCACTCACAGGAGACAATGAAGAAACATCATGGTCTCCCTCCTCCATGAAAATACATTTGACCGCAGCCAACCACAGTGTACAATAATAAATACAGGTATCGAGAGGCGGGACAGACAGCAGACTGACAAACCCTGTCATCGCTCACTTTGTGACTGACAGGCACCTGTCCTACCAATTGATCACTAGATTATGCATATCGTTCGGGAGAAGCCTATACAGACTCTTCTGACAGGCGATTTGAACGTTTTAAACTAAAAGAAACCTAGTTCATTTATGATGTGGAAAAAGTCGCCGGCTTATAAGTAATCTGTTATCGGCTATTTAAACACTGCCTTTCTGGCAGTAGTCCAATAGAGTAGAATATTCCACCGAAGAAGACACTCACACTCACCTTTCTGGAAGTTGTCAAACTAATGATAGTCGCATAAATGTACTGAACAAAAATATAAACGCAACATGTATAGTGTTGGTCCCATGTTTCATGAGCTGAAATAAAAGATCCCAGAAATGTTCCGTACGCACACATTTTTTAGGGGTGCACAAATTTGTTTACATCCCTGTTGGTGAGCAGTTCTCCTTTGCCAAGATAATCCATCCACCTGACAGGTGCGGCATATTAAACAGCATGACCATTACACAGGTGCACAATAAACGGCCACTAAAAATGTGCAGTTTTGTCACAGAACACAATGCCAGAGATGTCATAAGGTTTGAGAGAGCGCGCAATTGGCATGCTGACCGCAGGAATGTCAACCAGAGCTGTTGCCAGAGAATAAAACGTTCATTTCTCTACCATAAGCCACCTCCAACGTCGTTTTAGAGAATTTGGTACGTCCAACCGGTCTCACAACCGGAGACCACGTGTATGGCGTCGTGTGGGCGAGCGGTTTGCTGATGTCAACGTTGTGAACAGAGTGGTCACCAATGGTGACGGTGGGGTTATGGTTTGGGCAGGCATAAGCTACGGACAATGAACACAATGGCATTTTATCGATAACGTGACGAGATCCTGAGGCCCATTGGCCCATTTTTAAGGTATCTGTGACCAACAGATGCATATCTGTATTACCTGTCATGTGAAATCCATAGATTAGGGCCTAATGAATTTATTTCAATTGACTGATTTTCTCATATGAATTGTAACTCAGCAAAAATCAATGAAATTGTTGCATGTTGCGTTTCATATTTTTGTTCAGTATATATGATGCCTATGAACCGCCTTTCTGACTGAAGTTACATTTCTAGAATAGGCTCTCTAAAACACACCTTTCTGACAGTAGTCAAACTTGTAGAGCTCGCTGGCCTCAGGCTGCTGTTGACAGTACACCAGGTAGTGAGTGATGTTCCCGTTGGGGTCCGTTGGGGGCTTCCACTTCAGGATGATCTGAGAGGACGAGTTAGATGATGAGATGGGGTCCAGGGGCACGGACGGTTCTGGGGGAGAACACAGATACATACCATATACGGGTTACTAATGTCTATGACAGAGAAATTCTAATCTGGACCTGACGTCCAGTCCCAGTACTGGTTTTCATACCTGCCTTCGAATCTGAGACGGACTCAAACTTGGCACATCAGGTGAGTGCAATTAACTATCAGGTAAAAAAAGGTCCAGAATCAGATTTGAATATCCCTGGTCTATGATATAAACCAACTCAATTCAGTTAGTGCAGGGTTATTCAAATCGTGGCCTTGAGGTCTGTACACTGCTGCTATGTATTCATTCTTCCTTGCTAACCATTGAATCATTTTAGACTGTGAGTGTACTCTCGGGCCAAATAACCAATCAACTAACTACCGGGGAGAAATGAGCACCAGCAGTCCTGCGTAAGTCAATGCCCGGACATGAACTCCCCTTTATTTAGTCAAATAACAATACGATAACGAGCAAAAGGTAACTACAGTGTATGTATCAGCAGTGGAAGGGGGAGGGGTAAAAACCCCCGAGGGTGAGTGACTGACTGGCAGACAGGACAGAGAGTACCAGGCATCACTGTCTGTACCGGTGTGTGATTACATTCGGTCTGTGAGTGATGATGATGACGGTGACACCTACAGGGTACAGGTCAGACCACATTGTCAGACTCTGTTCGAGAACAATGAACATGAAGTCTAACGACAGATTCTCCTCTCGAGGCATGTGTGTGTGTATGTGAGCGTTTGTGGGGGCGACGGAGTCGTGACACGGGACAGGTGCCTGACAGGCGAGGTGGGTGAAACTAGAAAAACGAGAACACCCTGGAGAATGCACGCCGCCCTCCAGCCAGCTTGTCGATGGTGCTGTGCCAGCCGCTATGATTTCAGAGAACAAAGATCATGTTTAATGAAAGCTTCTCCTGGAGGTATGTGGGGTTGATGGAGTCACGACACAAGACGGGGTGAACCCAGGTTCGGTTCAACCGCCACATAGACAGAGAGACAGAGGTAGCCTGGATGCCAGCCAAACATAGCGTAACAATGAAGCGGAAACAGATCGGGGACCAGGCTAGAGACGAGAACGGTGAAACTGTAATTACAGTAGAACACCGTTAAAACTGCACCTAGAACACCTTTGACATGCCTGCACGCCTCCGATGGTTGTGTGCCAACTGTGGCCTCACAACAGCCTGTGTGGTGCGAGGAGGCGGCATGCCACGCGGCTGCACTGTAATGTGGTTTAACAGGAAGGAAGGAAGGAAGGAGACAACGCACAACAAGTACAAAGGAAGCCAGTCAGACTAACTTAGACACCTGCCTGTGTTCAACCCTAAACCACAGCCTGTCCTCTGGAGACACACACAGTGACACACACACACAGGGAGATCTAAATGCACGCAGGGTGACACACACACACAAACAAAGGGTGACATAGGATTCATGACCTCAGCTTGTGTGACTACAGACATAGAGGGCACAAAGCAGAGACACAACGAGACTGGGAGGTACAGGTAGCAATCCTGTCTCATCATCATTTCCTTCCTCTTCCTTGTTCTCGTGCCATTAGCTATGACACACCTCAGCTAACAGTCGAGGTGAGGCAGAGGACAACAGCCAATCTACCAGCTACTGTAGCCCTTAAACTACTTATCCTAACCAGGGGCGGTCAAATCCCACCTTTGACTCTGGAGAACCTGCTAGCTAAGTCATATATTGAATAGTCCACTCACCTGTTGTTCTGATTAAGGGGTTGGGGGAGGGGAATGAGGGCTTGAGATCACCAGAGACTTACTCACAGAATTGAATGAAGAACTGTATGGTTGCGTCACAAATGTCACCAATGGCACCCTATTCCTTATATGGTGTACTACTTTCGACCAGCGTCCATAGTGGTCAGAAGTAGTGCACTATATAAGAAATAGGGTGCCATTTGAGAGGTAGCCAATATCTCACTAAGGGCTCTTACTGGTGGCGTTGGTCCTGACGTAGATGATCTTGCTCTTGGCCCCGAGGACCTGGTGTTCATCAGAGGCAGAGAGCTGGGTCTTGACCATGATGGCGTACTGCGTCCAGGGCTTCAAAGACAAGATCAGGGTACCTGGAAGGAACAATAGTATTGATACGTGTTGCAGCACGGACACTATTGAGTGGAACACTGGTTGTTCCTTCCTACAGTGACCAGTATGTACCTGTACTGTATGCTGAAAGTTGTCAAATATGAACGGCTAAGCAGCTAGAATAATTTAACCGTCTGTCCATTCTGTATAGTTGTTAGACAGATTGACAGACAGGTGACACTCATGATGGATTAAAGGTAGACTCAGCGAAATGATGTCGCCATGAGCAGCACCGCATATATTGAGATTAGCGAAATGAAAGACTTCGCTCTCACACAGCCCCACACAGTATCTTCGTACGTGCAAGAGTTCATGCTGGTACAGCATGGTAGCCAGGGCACCAAAACATAGGAGAAGTTGAGCCTCTTAGTTGTTGTGGAAATTGACCCACTGATACTCTATAATTTCTGCAGCGACGTCATATTGCTGAGTCTACCTTTAAATCAACCGAAACTATTGTTTTGTCCACTTTTATTCATGCACTTTATTCACATTTTGGGGCATCATGTCTTAATAAACATAATATTTCAGCTTCCAAACCTGCATTTTGGATTTCCCCCTAGATTTGGACAGTGTACAGGCAGCTATCCTTTCCAATACAGTTGCAAGACAGAAGAGAATGAAACGTTACCTGGCTCCACCTGTGGGTTTCCCTCTGTAGCCCGGGCTGGAGGATCCAGGTCAACTATTACCCAGTTAGAACCACACGCGTCCTGTCCGTCAAACTCTGTCACGTTGCGGTAGGGCCTGGGAGAGGGGAGAGACACAGAAGACCATAGATAAGAAATAAGGAGACACACATATGGCTCCAAAAAGGTCCTTAGAGAGGAGGAATTGTACTAGGCTCCCGACTACATTGAATATTCCGCAAAGTTCTTCAGAAAGGAAGTGGTTAAGTGGTATTAAGTTCCTAGGGACGACTGTTTGTGGCCCATAGTGTACTGACACAATTAAAACCCCACTTCTCTGGAAACTGCTCATTCCCAAAAGTAACTTGATTATTTCAGATGGCACAGTCATGTCCAACACACACACACACACACAAACGTGTGTACTTACGCTTCCTTGTAGAAGAGCATGAAGCCCAGCAGGTCTCTGAAGTCAGGAGGCCAGAACGGTTCCCACCTGATCACGATCTTATCATGTGTGGCACGCACCTGAGTGAACCTTAACTCCTGGTTCTCACCTGAGAGAGTCACACACACACACACACAGACGCACGGTTACTATCACAGGATATGGTCAGTATTACACTGTCCTAGGTCTGTGACACACCACAGACGTACGTACGTGTGTGTGCACAAGCATGTGTTTGGGGCGGCAGGTAGCCTAGCAGCTAGAGCGTTGGGCCAGTGATCAAAAAGGTCGCTGGTTCGAATCCCCGAGCCGACTAGGTGAAAATCTGCCGATGTGCCCTTGAGCAAGAGACTTAACCCTAACTGCTCCTGTAAGTTGATCTGGATAAGAACGTCTGCTAATTGACTCAAATGTATAAAAAAAAAAATATATATATATATATATATATATATATATATATATATATATATATATATATATAAAGTGTGTTCATGTCTGCAAATTTGTATGTTGGCGGTCAAGCGTGAAGCGTGTGTGTACTCAAGACTGTACGGTCCTTACAGGAGGCCTGGTCTCCATTGGTCTTGGATACGATGTCGTTCTTGTGCTGTCTGTCTTTGGTGCCTGTCACCTCCTCCATCTTGCGGATCTCTGACATGCAGAGCTTAATGTTGAGTTGAAAGAACATGCGCCCCTGGAGGATGGTCAGGTTGTGTTTGTTCCAGTCCCACAGCTGACGCAGGTTCTGGTTGTCTAACGCATAGAACGAGTAACCCCTGGGGAAGACACAGACACCAGGGTTGGGGTCAATTCCATTTCAATTCAAGTCAATTCAGAAAGTAAACCAAATTCCAATTCATTAAATATAATTGGAATTCCTGTGTACTTTCTGAATTTACTGGAATTGTCCCCAACCCCGACAGACACATTATACTGATGTATTTTTAAGTGTATTTTAAGTTGACAGATATAGTTTAGAATATGAGAGGAGGAGGAGGAGGAGTAAGAGGAGCAGAAAGAGAAAGAAGCGAACTGCAGGGCTTGGAAGTCGGAGGAAGAGGACGAGAAGGAAAGCCAACTTACCCGTCTATCAGCGTGTCCCCTCTGATGACCTGTAGTTTGCGGAGGAAGGAGAGAGAGACGAGGGCGTAGGAGCGCCGGACAGTCAGATACCCTGTTATCTCCTCCAACTGACCAAGGTTAGCCTCCAGCTCTGCTGCTATGTTATCTACACACCACACAATCAAACCCTTATTAACTCAGAAGGAACTTTGGTTACAAGCAGGGGTGACATAATGACACACACACACACTGTAGTAAATTAGACAAGGGCTCACAATACTCACTTCCTCCTCTGAGGTTGATTTCCATGCTGCCGTTGAGCACGGTGCATCCTCTCAGAGCCTGTGCTGCTGTCACAGAGTCCACCATCTTCTGGCCCATACACACCTTAGGACACAGCCCAGCACATGGAGCACAGATTAACCTGCAGGAGGAGATGGAGAGAGCACACACGTCAGATAGGGATGAGGGGGAAAAATCCATACAGTAGAGTATCGCAATTTTATTTTTGGTAGTTAACGTTAGCTAGCCCTAAATCGGTTGTACCTGCGCCAAAACTCCAGATTGTTTTCAAATGTTTGAAATGGTGGGCCGACATGTTAACACTTATCTCCAAAACTCGTTTTCGCATGGCTCTCTCTTGTTCCTCAGCAGCAGACATATAGTGAGCAATATGTTTGGAAAATCCGATCACAATAAAATCACAGTACATATAGAGTCGTGACACACATAGAACCACAATACACATCGTATCAGCACCTAAGTATCGCGATAATATCGTACCGTGAGGTCCCTGGCAATTCCCAGCCCTAAGGTCATACGGTACAAACACAAGTCAGAAAACACACACAGACTAACACAGTCAGACAGAGAGTTCACACAGTCACCGAGTTCGACTCACAGGAGGTGGGAACCACTTCACAGACATAACCAGACTCTCACTCGGCGGTGCAAGCACGCACGCACGCACACACACACGGGCAAATAACCTTATAGTCACCTCGCGATGAAAGGAAGTAGGCAATAATCCTTTCATAAGAGCTACGGTGCCCTCATCTACCCCTCAACCTTCCCAGCGCGAGGGAGAGGATGAGAGAGAGGACTACTCTATAACCTAACAATGGAGATAAGTACAATCTTTCATAAGAGAGAAGTATACAATGTCGTACGCCCTGATCGAGCCCTTCAACCTTCAAACACAGAGCCAAACCATTCACGATGTGTCAAGGTAGTTTTTATGCTGACTGGTTTGAGAGGTGAGAGAATGACCTGGTCTAGTGAGTACACAAGCGCGCGCACACTCACTATGTTATCCACACGCGCGCGCGCACTCTGGCAGCTCCATCGAGGAAGAGGACATTTGTCTTCCAACCTTTGTTGTTGGGTTCAGTGTGTGTTTCCTCCTAGGGCTGTGTCCGACTAAAATAAAACGTCTCTCTATCTCTCTCTCAATCTACACAAAATACCCCATAATGACAAAGCAAAAACAGGTTTTAAGAAATGTTTGCAAATTTATTTAAAAAATCTACTGAAATATCACATTTACATAAATATCCAGATCCTTTATTCAGTACTTTGTTGAAGCGCCTTTGGCAGTGATTACAGCCTTGAGTCTTCCTGGGTATGACGCTACAAGCTTGGCACATTTGGGGAGTTTCTCCCATTCTTCTCTGCAGATCCTCTGTCAGGTTGGATGGGGAGTGTCGCTACACAGCTATTTTCAGGTTTCTCCAGAGATGTTCGATCGGGTTCAAGTCCAGGCCACTCAAGGACATTCAGAGACTTGTCTCGAAGCCACTCCTGCGTTGTCTTGTCTGTGTGCTTAGGGTCGGTGTCCTGTTGGAAGGGGAACTTTCCCTCAATCCTGACTAGTCTCTCAGTCCCTGCTGCTGAAAAACATCCCCACAGCATGATGCTGCCACCACCATGCTTCACTGTAGGGATGGTGCCAGGTTTCCTCCAAACATGACACTTGGCATTCAGGCCAAAGAGTTCAATCTTGGTTTCATCAGATCAGAGAATCTTGTTCTCGTTGTCTGAGACACTTAAGGTGCCTTTTGGCAAACTCCAAGTGGGTTGTCATTTGCCTTTTACTGATTAGTGGCTTCCGTCTGCCCACTCTACCATAAAGACCTGATTGGTGGAGAGTTGCAGAGAGGGTTGTCCTGATGGAAGGTTATTCCATCTCCACAGAGGAACTCTGTCAGAGTGACCATCGGGTTCTTGATCACCTTCCTGAACAAGGCCCTTCTCCCCCGATTGGTAGGGCATCCAGCTCTAGGAAGAGTCTTTGTGGTTCCAATATTTTTCCATTTAAGAATGATGGAGGCCACTGTTATCTTAGGGACCTTTAATGCTGCAGAAATGTTTTGGTACCCTTCCCCAGATCTGTGCCTCGACAAAATCCTGTCTTGGATCTCTACGGACAATTCTTTGACCTCATGGCTTGTTTTTGCTCAGACATGCACTGTCAACTGTGAAACCTTATATAGACAGGTGTGTGCCTTTCAAAATCATGTCCAATCAATTGAATTTACCACAGTTGGACTCCAAGTTGTAGAAATATCTCAAGGATGATCAATGGAAACAGGATGCACCTGAGCTCAATTTCGAGTCTCATTAGCAAACATTCTGAATTCTTATGTAAATAAGGTATTTCTGTTTTTTTATTTTTATATATTGGTCGATCAACAGCCTATCGACCAAACAATCGTACAGTCAACTAAATGGGGTCAGGCCTACTTTCTTCCTGCAGCTATGGTAGCATATTTTCATGTGTCCGTGTGTGATTTGCTAAAACTAATACGTGAGGAGTGGCGGTATGTGGTGTTGGATAGAGCAACACTGTTGTAGAACCAGCAAATTACCCCAGTATATAGTGCACTATAGTCACTATGGGGGCCCTGGTCAAAAGTAGTACACTAAATAGGGAAATGGGTGCCATTTGGGACGCATTCAATAATGATAGGCAGGCGGGATGGCTTACAACACTACTTATTATGTATAGTGAGAGCGAGAGAGAGAGCGAGGAAAAAGTGGGGATAGTGGAGGGAGAGGATGAGAGTAGAAAAAGATGTGAGAGGAGAGAGAGAGAGAGAGGAGAAATAGAGAACAGAAGGAGAGATTTGAGGACAGGACAATGGGTGGTGAAATGCAAGCCATAACCTGTGGGGCCATCAGACTCCAGCTACCCAGCCACCAACCCTGGCCCACCCTCCAGCCTGCCCTTACCCAACCACACAGCCAGCCCAGTCTTTACCCAGCCAGCTCCTACCCAGCTTTCACCCTGCAAGCCACGCTGTAACAAAAGACACCAAGGCCTGAAGAGGCCAGACCCATCTCTGTCCAACTAATGATTAGTGTGTCTGGAGTCTGTCTCGCACGCACGCACGCATGCACACACACAAGGGAGTAGATGAAGGTCACTGTGACAAACACACCCAGATCCTTCTCTCTAGTGGCAAGCCAGGATTAGAATGCACACAAGCACACAAGCACACACACACACGACCTTAAACATTGTTATTGGTAAATCAATGAGCACTGTAGCCTAGCCCTGCATGAGTGACTGTCTCAGCTGGCTTAGTTCAGACTGGCTCAGCTACTCAGCTATGGAGTGGAGACAACAATAGCAAACAGAAATGAAATGCTATGAGGAATTTATTCTGTAGCCCAACACAAAACACTGCACACACCACTGCCCTGTTTTCCCTGCCTGCTTCGCTAGCTGCACTGAACTTGCTGAACTGTCTGCATAGCGAATACACTGTGCCAACCAACGCCGCCACACTCCCACTGCAGCACACGCACATGTGCACAGACACACACAGTCGTTGTACAACAGGGGAGCCTTGCAGTGCTGCACTGTCATGCTGTACTGTACAGCAGAAATTAGCAGTGCGTAATGCAAAGAGATTTTGCAGCATTTCGATCTAACTGGCAGAACACCCTCTGAAACCACACTGAGACGCCTGCAGACGAGTACGTATTGAGACGACTGCAGACACGTACATATTGAGACGCCTGCAGACACGTACGTATTGAGACGCCTGCAGACACGTACGTATTGAGACGACTGCAGACGCGTACGTATTGAGACGACTGCAGACGCGTACGTATTGAGACGCCGCAGACGCGTACGTATTGAGACGCCTGCAGACACGTACGATTGAGACGCCTGCAGACACGTACAGTATTGGACGCCTGCAGACACGTACATATTGAGACGACTGCAACACGTACATATTGAGAACACTGCAGACCGTACTTATTGAGACGACTGCAGACACGTACGTATTGAGACGACTGCAGACACGTACGTATTGAGACGACTGCAGACACGTATATTGAGACGACTGCAGACACATACTATTGATACACTGACACGTATGAGACGACTGCAGACACGTACATATGTGAGACGACTGCAGACACGTACGTATTGAGACGCCTGCAGACACGTACATATTGAGACGCCTGCAGACACGTACATATTGAGACGATGCAAACACGTACATTGAACGACTGCAGACGCGTACTTATTGAGACGACTGCAGACACGTACGTATTAGACGACGCAGACACGTACGTATTGAGACGACTGCAGACACGTACGTATTGAGACGACTGCAGACACGTACATATTAGACGACTGCAGACACGTACGTATTGAGACGACTGCAGACACGTACTATTGAGACGACTGCAGACACGTACGTATGTGAGACGACTGCAGACACGTACGATATTGAGACGACTGCAGACAGTACGTATTGAGACGACTGCAGACACGTACGTATTGAGACGACTGCAGACACGTACGTATTGAGACGACTGCAGACACGTACGTATTGAGACGACTGCAGACACGTACATATTGAGACACGTCAAGGACACGTACGTATTGAGACGACTGCAGACACGTTACGCTATTGAGACGCTGCAGACACGTACGTATTGAGACGACTGCAGACACGTACATATTGAGACGACTGCAGACACGTACGTATTGAGACGACTGCAGACACGTACGTATTGAGACGGCTGCAGACACGTACATATTGAGACGACTGCAGACACGTACGTATTGTATTTTTGGGCGCCGATTTGCCGATCTAATTTTTTTAATTTTTTTATATACCTTTATTTAACTAGGCAAGTCAGTTAAGAACACATTCTTATTTTCAATGACGGCCTAGGAACGGTGGGTTAACTGCCTTGTTCAGGGGCAGAACGACAGATTTTCACCTTGTCAGCTCGGGGGATCCAATCTTGCAACCTTACAGTTAACTAGTCCAACGCAATAACGACCTGACTCTCTCGTTGCACTCCACAAGGAGACTGCCTGTTACGCGAATGCAGTAAGCCAAGTTAAGTTGCTAGCTAGCATTAAACTTATCTTATATAAAACAATCAATCATAACCACTAGTTAACTACACATGGTTGATGATATTACTAGATATTATCTAGCGTGTCCTGCGTTGCATATAATCTGACTGAGCATACAAGCATACAAGTATCTAAGTTTCTGACTGAGCGGTGGTAGGCAGAAGCAGGCGCGTAAACATTCATTCAAACAGCACTTTCGTGCGTTTTGCCAGCAGCACTTCGTTGTGCGTCAAGCATTGCGCTGTTTATGACTTCAAGCCTATCAACTCCCGAGATGAGGCTGGTGTAACCGAAGTGAAATGGCTAGCTAGTTAGCGCGCGCTAATAGCGTTTCAAACGTCACTCGCTCTGAGCCTTCTAGTAGTTGTTCCCCTTGCTCTGCATGGGTAACGCTGCTTCGATGGTGGCTGCTGTCGTATCGAGACGACTGCAGACGCGTACGTATCGAGACGACTGCAGACGCGTACGTATCGAGACGACTGCAGACGCGTACGTATCGAGACGACTGCAGACACGTACCTATTGAGACGACTGCAGACACGTACCTATTGAGACGACTGCAGACACGTACCTATTGAGACGACTGCAGACGAGTACGTATTGAGACGACTGCAGACGAGTACGTATCGAGACGACTGCAGACGCGTACGTATTGAGACGACTGCACATGTACAAGCTCCTTTCCCATACCCCATCTTGTGCAAATGCAAATGTTATGGTTTTCACTTTAGTATTAACATTAGGTAGTGGATATTTTAAATGGTGTATGGAGTAGACTTGCCCTTCATTGTTGAGTTGACAATATAATTCACACAGCATACAAACATAGTACTTAGGCTTACGTTCTAGAGTTGATGGTGGTGTATAGTACTGTGTTATAGACCTACATAGTGGAGTTGACCGTGGTGTAGAGTTGAATATACAGTAGGTAGACTTACGTGGTGGAGTTGACAGTAGTATATCCGGAGGGGCACTCTGGTATACAGGCTCCATTGTGGATAACATACTCATGGCAGTCGCTGCTCTTGCTCTGCTTACACTTGTTGTGGAGGTCCTGGCAGAAGGAGAAGGGGACGCAGCGCCAGCCCCTGTAGGTGTAGTATCCCTGGGGACAGCGGTCCACACAGGCCTCCTGGTATTAGGGAATAGGGATGAGTTGAATTCGTTGTTTAGTTGACGGACAGCATCCACATCAATTAAATTCAGTATAACACATTTAAGTGCTATTTTCCATTGCTGGACAGACATATCTTTAAATAAAGTTTAAACAAACACGATTCTGTTTTGATTCAGCTTCCCCCCCTCCAGCAATAGATAAGTAAGCTTGTGTCTAGTATGCACGCACGCACCCAACTATATTTCACAGGGAAAACTCAGGTTAATAAATCTACAGGTTAATAAAATACAAGAATTTGAATTCTTGACGAATGAAAACTTCATTGCCATGCAACAAATGTTACAATGTATTTCTCTTTGCGTAGTACATAGAAGCATCCACATCAACATTCAAGTAATCGATTCTGAGAAAAGTGTGTTGAACTCCTCCATACTGTACCTGGTGCTGGAGGTTCTTGCAGGCTACACAGCTGCTGCTGTTCTGGGGCTCAGAGCAGCCCCCCAGACATGACTCATGGCAACACTGGTTGTCCTTGGTGCAGGCCCGGTGCTTACAGCTGGGGGGGCACACTGTGGGAGCGCAGAAGGGGGGGGGGGGGTTAGTGACAGGATTTACATAGAGATTTACATAGAGAGAAAGCGTTCAGGTAATATCTGCACGTTTCACTCGGTTTCAAAACGTTTCCACCTAGGAAACGTTTTGAAAGGGGATGTTCACCTACAGTGAACTGCAAAAGTATTGGGACAGTGAATTTTGTTGTTGTTGTTTTGGCTCTGTCCTCCAGCACTTTGGACTTGAAATGATACAATGACTATGAGGTTAAAGTGCAGACTCAGGTTTAATTTGAGGATATCTTCATCCATATCGGGTGAACTGTTTAGAAATTACATCCCTTTTTTTAAATTTAAACATAGTCCCTCCATTTTAGGGGACCAAAAGTATTAGGACAAATTCACTTGTATGTGTATTAAAGTAGTAAAAAGTTAAGCATTTAGTCCCATATTCATAGCACGCAATCACTACATCTAGCTTGTGACTCTACAAATTTGTTGGATGCATTTTGCTGTTTGTTTTGGTTGTGTTTCAGATCATTTTGTGCCCAATAGAAATGAATGGTAAATAATGTAGTGTGTCATTTTGGAGTCACTTTTATTGTAAATAAGAATATGTTTCTAAACACTTCTACATTAAAGTGGATGCTACCATGAATTCAGATAATCCTGAATTCGTCATGAATAATGATGAATGAGAAAGTTACAAATGCACAAATATCATACCCCCCTCTCATTATTACAATACAGAGGAGGTTAACATTTTGGGCGGTATGATATTTGCGCGTCTAACTTTCTCACTCAGAATTTGATATATATGAGTGTACAAAACATGCTCTTTCCATGACAGACTGACCAGATGAAAGCTATGATCCCTCATTGATGTCACTTGTTAAACCCACTCCAATCAGTGTAGATGAAGGGGAGGAGACAGGTTAAGGATTTTTAAGCCTTGAGACAATTGAGACATGGATTGTGTATGTGTGCCATTCAGAGGGTGAATGGGCAAGAAAAAAGATTGAAGTGCCTTTGAACAGAGTATGGTAGTAGGTGCCAGGGTGCACCGGTTTGAGTGTGTCACCGTTTTTTCACGCTCAAGTTTCCAGTTTCTAGTGCCATTCGAGTCCTAACAGGAATGGTCCACCACCCAGAGTACATCAAGCCAACTTGACACAACTATGGGAAGCATTGGAGTCAACATGGGAGAGCATCCCTGAGGAACACTTTCGACACCTTGTAGAGTCCATGCCTCGACGAATTGAGGCTGTTCTGAGGACAAAAGGGGGTGCAACTCAACATGAAGAAGTTGTTCCAAATGTTTTATACACTCAGTGTATGTGTTTGACCCAGGTTTGCTGTGAGGACACTGAATGCTACTGATGCCTTGGCCTCTTTCTAACAATGTGACCTAGCTACACACACGCACACACGCAGGCGCACTCTTCATCTAGTGCCAAGCTGCCAAGAATAAACTGGTTGAGTGCTCACACACACACACACAGTAAAGTTCAGTGCCATCGCTGAGGTGCAGAGCCAGTTGGCACTGGCAGTGTGTGTGTCAGAGAGAAGTAAACACCTTGCTGACTTGCCTGTCCACCAGATTAGCTCATCCCATATAGTCCTATCGAGACAGATTAAGATTGACCTGCAGCCTAACGAGGGGCTCAGGTCAGGCCACAAGGACTGTTGGAGTCTGTGTGCATTAACAACAGACTGAACAAGCAAACTGCGCACACACACACTTACAGATATATATATAGCTCTACGAAAATGCAGAGCAAAACAGAAATGAGAAAAATAAGTGACTGACATCACTTACTGAGTGATAAACTCCTTTACCAGCACAAGTGCTATGCTTTATCTGTGTAAAAGTAGGGTAATGACAGATAATAGAACTGCATCAAATGTTTCCCTACCTCTGTTCAAATCCTAGACAGAGGGGTTTAGATACACACATTTCTGAATGAGAAGGTTACATCGACAATAAAATCATCTTGACGTATTTTCTCTGAATTTTGGGTGTTCCCTCTGCCTCCCCCTTTCCTCTCCAGTCTCTCAACTCAGCTGCAACACAGACGACCCCCCCCCCCCCCCCGCCCCAGAATAAAAATACACATACACACTGCCGCTCCCTCTAACAGACTGCAGGCCTAAACACAGCAAACAGACTCCTGATCCAGTGAAGGGAGCAGACTCCACTCTGTAGTACAGCGGCAGCCGCAGATCCACCCTCAGCTTTAACCAATGTGTTGTCTGGTTGGGGAAGCTAGCCATTCAAATGACCTCTCCCCACTCAGAAGAGGAGCTGCTGAGAGTTAACCGTTTAAGTGCTGGAGACACTGCTACTGCTCTCAGCCACTCACACAGCGGCAGCATGCATGAAAAGGAAATCTGAGCCACATAGTAACAGACAGACACTTCACTTTGATGCGCGCACACTCACGCACACACATACAAAAACTGACCCACTCCATTTCTTGTCAGTGTGGCAGCGAGGAATTGTCATGAGGAGAGACACTGGCTGTGTCCAAAATGACACCCTATTCCCTGTATAGTGCAATACTTTTGGCCAGAGCCCTATGGGCCCTGGTCAATAGTGCACTATATAGTGAATAGGATGCCATTTCGGACAAGCCACTGGGATTGCTACGAAATCGAAGATGTGGCAAATAAATTATCCTGAACCAAAATATAAATGCAACAGTTTCCAAGATTTTACTGAGTAAATAAATGAATGAAGCCCTAATATAAGGATTTCACATGTCTGGGAATGCAGATATGCGTCTGTTGGTCATAGATACCTTGGTCACAGATACCCGGTCACAGATAGTCATAGAGTTGTTCAGGCTGTTGATTGTGGCCCGTGGAATGTTGTCCCACTCCACTTCAATGGCTGTGCAAAGTTGCTGGATATTGTTGGAAACTGGAACACGCTGTCATACACGTCAGAGCATCCCAAACATGCTCAATGAGTGACATGTCTAGTGAGGATGAAGGCCATGGAAGAACTGGGATATTTTCAGCTTTCAGTAATTGTGTACAGATCCTTGCGACATGGGGCCGTGCATTATCATGCTGAAACATGAGGTGATGGCGGTGGATTAATGGAATGACAATGGGCCTCTGAGTCTTGTCATGGTATCTCTGTGCATTCAAATTGCCATCCCTAAAATGCAAATTGTGTTTGTTGTCTGTAGCTTATGCCTGCCCATACCCTAAACCCACCACCACTATGTGGCACTCTGTTCTCAACGTTGACATCAGCAAACCGCTCGCCCCACAAAGCCATACACATGGTCTGAGGTTGTGAGGCGGGATGGACATACTGCCAAATTCTCTAAAATGACATTTGAGGCGGCTTATGGTAGAGAAATTAACATTCAAATCTCTGGCAACAGCTCTGGTGGACTTTCCTGAAGTCAGCATGCCAATTGCACGCTCCCTCAAAACTTTAGAAATTTGTGGCGTTGTGTTGTGTGACAACTGCCCATTTTAAAGGTGGCCTTTTATTTTCCCCAGCACAAGGTGCACCTGTGTAATGATCATGCCGTTTAATCAGCTTCTTGATAAGCCACACCGGTCGGCTGGATGGATTATTCTTAGCAAATGAGAAATGCTATTTGGTTTGCTAACTTGCTAGCTAAGTGGCTAGATGTCAAGACTAAACTTCTCGGTTAGAGCAGAGACATTCTAGCCTGAGTACCAGTCTCTTTTGCTAACATTCCACTCCTTGTCATTGTCAAAGAGACTGGCCTTTCTGCCATCTACAAATATGAACATTTATCATTAATGACCTTGAGGAGAACAGAGGAGTGGATCCTGATTCGATAACCCACAGCTATCCTCCAATCATAACGATTATCCAAGTATTCTAACTCACAACACGTTTGTATATTATTCGAACTCACAACACGTCCTCTAATCACTCTGACATCAATGTAAATGTTGTGCAAACATTTCTATAGGCTATGCAACTGCTGGAGAAAACAGAGTGATGGCCTCTTAAAAAAACAGGAGGATCCCATCAGCTTTCTATAGGCCAGGCCTTCTATATTTATTTCTCAACTTCCCTAATATTAAGCACATTGCTTATCTTTACCTTACCTGGCTGGCATGAAAATGAACCAGGGGAAAAGCATCCTTCATTCGCTATTTAAGTGCATAGATTACATGTATTTTCCCCCTTCTTCGAGACATGTGCATGATAATGGTCCATTCTAAAATCAAAACAAATTTCACACATATATTATTTAGTATATGTAAAGACGAGATCAAATCAAGAATAGTCTGATGGGTGACAATATTAGCCTATCACTTGTGAATTATATATTATCACTTGTGAATGATGCCCAGCGTAAGGCAAGAAACTCATTTTTTTGGGCTACTTTTTCTAATCATAGTCATATATGTGTACGTAGCCTAGCCCATAGTTCTATATGTTTTGATAAGGTTTGCATGACAACTAAAGTGGCCAAATAACTTCTTAAAATGAAGCACATTAATCCGCTTTACAACGGGTATATTTCCTAACTGGCATACATAAGCAGCACGTGAGTTTCAAGTTCGGGGAAGATAATTTACCATAAAAACGGACCTTTACAATAAAAGCATTACATGCATAATGGCATTTGTGGTCACGTTTGATAATGGTATTTTCCCACTAATGGAACATCCACGCTTATAGCCTACTGCAGTGTGCGCATTGCTGCGCTTATAATGTGAAGAAATAGCCTAATAGTTTTTTACATTTTAAGCTAAACGTTCTGATCTGTTGCATCAGCCTCATTGTGTAAAAGTTTTTTTGGTGGGAGTGGTTGTATTAATTTGGGATCTATCGCATCCCACAACTGTCCCAGACTATGTTTGGAATATTTATTTCTCACACAGAATAGGCCAACTTTTGTACAAATCGGGGATAGTAGATTGACATAGGCTAGTGCTTTTGCTGTTCATTAGGCCTACTCATCTTGTAGACTGATGAAAAGTAAATGTGGACAGTTCCTCCAAATATCTTCAATATGTACCTCGGAATTGGATAAGGACGCGCACAGTTGCGTCCCCGAAGTGTCTGTCTTCACTTGTAGCCTGTGAGATCACATGATGATCACGTGATGGAGAACCATGTGAGTGAGAGGTGCTTTGGTGCACGAAGCACTCAGGGAGAAGAGAACAACGGCCAAGGACCGCAAAAGGCACAGATTTTTTGTAGGGTGCATTACGGCCACACAGGGGATGGGAAATTCGAGGCATTATCAAGTGCAGGGTGGTATGCCAGCAGCATGCCACCCTGCACCCCACTGCTGGCTTGCTTCTGAAGCGAAGCAGGGTTGGTCCTGGTCGGTCCCTGGATGGGAGACCAGATGCTGTTGGAGGGCCAGTAGGAGGCACCCCTTCCTCCGGTCTAAAAAAAATATATCCCAATGCCCTGTGTAGGGTAACGTCTTTCGGATGGGATGTTAAACGGGTGTCCGGACTCTCTGTGGTCACTAATGATCCCCTGGAACTTATCGTAAGAGTAGGGGTGTTAACCCCGGTATCCTGGCTAAATTCCCAATCTGTCCCTCATACCATCACGGTCACTTAATCATCCTCAGTTTTCCTTCTCTCCCCAGGTTGTTGCTGTAAATGAGAATGTGTTCTCAAAAGCTTATCGAATGAGAGACTGATGAAGTGTGTACAGCCTGCGTGCAGGGCTCATTACTTTTTTCAAATCATCATTAGAGTCGCAACATGCAGCCTTACAAGGCAGTCCCCCGTACCTCTCCGATTCATAGGGGTTGGGTTAAATGCGGAAGACACATTCGGTTGTACAACTGACAAGGTATCCCCCTTCCCCAATGTATTAAAAATCAAAACATATAGCCCAATGTTTGTAGAACAACAAAAGTTACATTAATAAATCTAAATTAAGCATATAGGAGTACCTATTTCTTTGTTAACCGCTCAACACAGAATAGCCCCATGTGCGGACTCCTTCAAATCATTTTGAGGAAATATCCTTTCTAAATTATTCAGCTTTGTTCAATTGTATTCTTCATACTATAAAATAATGACACGGACTTCTAAGCAAATCTTGTCTGCTAGTGTAGCCCAGAGCCATATGGCATAGCCAGATCAGGGCCTAACATAAGGACAATTCAGAATATGCTATTCTGTTCTTCTGAAATAGACTACATATTCTTCATTTCATGTTTCTTTAGACCTGTCTAAAATAAATAATGGATTGCAGGCTATATTACATGGATTTATTATACTTTTCTAAAATGTAGATGTTCCAAAGGTCTGCATCAGTGGCTTTTAGGCTGTGTGTGGAAGCCAGGAGATGCTAAATGTGTTCATGTTAATTACCGGTCAATTACCGTGAGACCGACAGTTATTTGCTTTACAATCACCGGCTGATGAAATTTCGTGACCGCCACAAGCCTAAATGAAACTTTTAGAAACGTCCCTTTAACCAGTAATGTGGTCATTCACGAGGCAAGAAGCGGTCGGCCCGTCGGAGCCCTACTCACACACACAGTCAGTTCCCCCGAAACTTGAGAGTTTAGGTGGCAATCAGATGTGAAATCAGATTTTTTTTGCATTATGGTTAGCATATTATCACATATCTTCTTGCAATGTAGTGTTCTAGCATGTATGGACATTGTTTTGCAAACAGTAATTAACCGTTTTTTTACCACATGCCTTGTCGCAATATTTAAGCGTAATCAGGCCAATAAAGTACAGCTCAACTTGTTTTGACTGAGTACTGTGAAGAGGGTATGGGGTTCCTCTGCTTAGCCCTGCCCACTATGGAGCAGTGAAAAGAGCTGCCAGTCTGACTTTAGTTCTCTCTGTTTCTGGGTCCTTTAGTAATGCTGTGTGTGGCTGCGTCCGAAATGGCACCCTATACAGTGCACAACTCTTTACCATAACCTTATGGGCCCTGGTCAAAAGTAGTGTGTACTATATAGTGAATAGGATACCATTTCAGACGCACCTGTGAATGGGGTCCCGACTCAAGCCACAGGGCCGCTGTGTGAAATCACAACAACAGTTACAGCTTATCAATGGGCATATGGAGAGAACAGGCGGACAGGCAGCGCTAGCCTTGCGGTTCGAGAGTAACCAGAGGGTTGACGGTTTGAATCCCAGGGCTGAAGGGAAAATCTGCCTGAAGAGAGCCTGCAACCAGACACACACACAGGTTCATGTTACTGAGTGTTGTGGATCTGATCACATGATGCAGGCTGGGAGGAATGCTGAAGCAATGCCTGGCTCTCTTTATGTCATTAGGGGGATCACACACACACCCTAATTCCCTCAAAATGTAAAACAAAACAACAACAAACAGGGACAATCCTATCAGCACTATTACCCAGCTGTTCTTACGACAACATTGGGTAATCAGGAAATCACACTATGACCACAAAATAATTTCACTGGGGGTGGGGGAAGAGAGAAAGAGATAGAGAAAGAGAGAGAGAGAAAAGGAGTGCTCTGTGGTATCTGGAAGTGATATTAATCCCTAACGTAGTTAAATATAGTAATTTAGTAAGAATTGTTATCTTGCTTGTTAGCTTAACATAGCAGGACAATATAAGCCACATACGGGGTCCGTCCTAAATGGCACCCTATTTCCTATATAGTGCACTACTTTTGACCAGAGCAGTAAGCCCCATTCAGGCTTACTGCATCAATTAAGAACACATAAGTCAATGTGCTTTGTCCTCCAAATGGCACCCCATTCCCTATATAGTGCACTACTTTTGATCAGTGCTCTAGGGGCCCTGGTCAAAAAAAGTACACCATGTAGGGTCAAAAGTAGCGCACTATAAGGAGAATAGCCTGCCATTTGAAATGTAGACCTAGGGAATGTGGTGGTGGTGTACTGGTCGCTTGGTCATTAACACTCCACTACCATGACACGGTGGGTATTTAGCTGCTAAATGATTGCAGAAGCATCAGATAGAGAAAAGATGAGACGAGGAGAGTCTGACAGCCTAAAATGGTGATCTTCCGATCGACTGAAAAAGATTGAGATTTGAAAATCAAATCTGTTTTTTTCCCCCCGAAGAAGGAGAGAGTAATGTGGTCTGGTTGATGACTAGCGCGTGTCAAGCACATAGGTCAGTCGGTGACGCACGCACGCACGCACACACACACTTACTCCCCAATCCCAAACAACAGAGACAAAGCCTCAGATAAAGATTCATGGGACAGCAAACAATGAGCAATTTTATTCAGCCAGAATAACATTACCAGAATAAAGGTTAGAGAAGAATAAAGATGCTGTCCTGTTTTACCAGCCTGCAGACAGAAAGGAGAGATTGATGAGAAAGAGAGATTGATTGAGACAGAGAGAGGTGGATAGATCAACATTCACCTGTTCTGAACAGTGACTCTGTCAAAAGTGACCGCATACCATGTAGTATGAATAACGCAGACTGAGAAAAGAGAGATTGATTGACAAGGAAAATAAAAGATCGATGGATACGGAGCCTAGTCACCTATTCTGAACTAGAGGTCGACCAATTATGATTTTTCAACGCCGATACCGATTATTGGAGGACCAAAAAAGCCGATACCGATTAATCGGCCGATGTAAAAAAAATAAATGTATTTGTTATAATAACAATTACAACAATACTGAATGGACACTTATTTTAACTTAATATAATACATCAATAAAATCAATTTAGCCTCAAATAATGAAACATGTTCAATTTGGTTTAAATAATGGAAAAACAAAGTGTTGGAGAAGAAAGTAAAAGTGCAATATGTGCCATGTAAAAAAGCTAACGTTTCAGTTCCTTGCTCAGAACATGAGAACATATGAAAGCTGGTGGTTCCTTTTAACATGAGTCTTCAATATTCCCAGGTAAGAAGTTTTAGGTTGTTGTAGTTATAGGAATTATAGGACTAATTCTCTCTATACGATTTGTATTTCATATACATTTGACTATTGGATGTTCCTATAGGCACTTTATTATTACCAGTGTAACAGTATAGCTTCCGTCCCTCTCCTCGCCCCTACCTGGGCTCGAACCAGGAACACATCGACAACAGCCACCCTCGAAGCAGCGTTACCCATGCAGAGCAAGGGGAACAACCACTCCAAGTCTCAGAGCGAGTGAAGTTTGAAACGCTATTAGTGCGCACCCCGCTAACTAGCTAGCCATTTCACATCGGTTACACCAGCCTAATCTCGGGGGTTGATAGGCTTGAAGTCATAAACAGCTCAATGCTTGAAGCACAGCGAAGAGCTGCTGGCAAAACGCACGAAAGTGCTGTTTGAATGAATGCTTACGAGCCTGCTGGTGCCTACCACCGCTCAGTCAGACTGCTCTATCAAATCATAGACTTAATTATAACATAATAACACACAGAAATATGAGCCTTAGGTCATTAATATGGTCGAATCCGGAAATTATCATCTCGAAAACAAGACGTTTATTCTTTCAGTGAAATACGGAACCGTTCCGTATTTTATCTAACGGGTGGCATCCCTAAGTCTAAATATTCCTGTTACATTGCACAACCTTCAATGTTATGTCATAATTATGAAAAATTCTGGCAAATTAGGCGGCCCAAACTGTTGCATATACACTGACTCTGTGTGCAATGAACGCAAGAGAAGTGACACAATTTCACCTGGTTAATATTGCCTGCTAACCTGGATTTCTTTTAGCTAAATATGCAGGTTTAAAAATATATACTTCTGTGTATTGATTTTAAGAAATGCATTGATGTTTATGGTTAGGTACAGTCGTGCAACGATTGTGCTTTTTTCGCAAATGTGCTTTTGTTAAATCATCCCCCGTTTTGCAAAGTTGGCTGTCTTTGTTAGGAAGAAATAGTCTTCACAGTTCGCAACGAGTCATGTTAGCAGGCAATATTAACTAAATATGCAGGTTTAAAAATATATACTTGAGTATTGATTTTAAGAAAGGCATTGATGTTTATGGTTAGGTACACATTGGAGCAACGACAGTCCTTTTTCACGAATACGCACCGCATCGATTATATGCAACGCAGGACACGCTAGATGAACTAGTAATATCATCAATCATGTGTAGTTAACTAGTGATTATGATGGATTGATTGTTTTTTTATAAGATAAGTTTAATGATAGCTAGCAACTTACCTTACCAGTCTCCTCGTGGAGTGCAATGTAATCAGGTGGTTAGAGCGTTGGACTAGTTAACTGTAAGGTTGCAAGATTTAATCCCCGAGCTGACAAGGTAAAAATCTGTCGTTCTGCCCCTGAACAAGGCAGTTAACCCACCGTTCCTAGGCCACCATTGAAATTAAGAATGTGTTCTTAACTGACTTGCCTAGTTAAATAAAGGATAAATAAAGGTTTAAAAAATTTATGAAATAAATTAAAAATCGGCCAAATCGGTGTCCAGAAATACCCATTTCCGATTGTTATGAAGACTTGAAATCAGCCCTAATTAATCGGACATTCCGATTAATCGGTCGACCTCTATTCTGAACAGTGTAACTCTGTTGATATTGTTGCAGTCACACCCTCTGCTGATCCAAACAAAGGCCAGCCCAATGAATCAGGGCTGTGATAAGGAGTGATAAGTATAATTTTATTGTCTTCATCTGTTGTGGTCTAGTACAGTTCTTTTGCTAGCTAGGGCCATCTACTTGAAGTGCTACCTGTCTTCCCAGTGGTCTGCTTGTTGTGTGAACTGCTGCCTGTCTTCCCAGAGGCCTACTTGCTTGTGGGAACTGCTGCCTGCTCATAACTTACAGATAGTTGTTGACACATCAACCAGGATCAAGAGGCAGGTCAATTTGTGACTTGTTTTAGTCATCAGTGTCTGTATTGGAGGGGGAGTGGTTTCACCTATGCTAGGCAATTAGCTATTAGTGTTCGGTTCGGTCGCATAACTAAGAAGGTCGCCGAAACAATGACGGTTCTGCAGAGTTGTTCCAGGAAGGACAGAGAGAAAGACTCCACACCACTCTCTCACTTGAGTATCTTACCTAATTATTTACAACTAATGTAGCTTTGTCAACTATGTGTGTGTTCTCTATACCTGTTCGCACCTCTCCCTGTAGGCTTTACAGATGCTCCCCGTCCCTTGGCTACAACTATTCTAATTTAGTGTACCCTGCACGCACAATCCATGTGGAACTCCGTGTTTCTGGCAGTATTTGGAACTGCCAAACAGCGGGCAAGAATTCACCTCAGCCTATGCTGTCCTTCAGTCCATTGACGTTTTGGCCCTGACGGAGACATGGATCACCCCAGAGAACACCGCTACACCAGCTGCTCTTTATTCATATCTGACTACGTTTTCTCTCATAGTCCAATAAGCATCTGGTCATCACGGTGGTGGTACAGGTCTACTCATTTCTCCTCTGTCCATCTCCTCATTTGAATTCCATGCTGTCACTGTCACTTGTCCACTCAAGCTTAACATTGCATCTTTCGCCCAACAGGTGCCCTCATTGCATGACTCATTGCGAGCTGCGGGCAGCTGAGCGAAAATGGA
Organism: Salvelinus sp. IW2-2015; assembly: GCF_002910315.2. NCBI lineage: Eukaryota > Metazoa > Chordata > Actinopteri > Salmoniformes > Salmonidae > Salvelinus > Salvelinus sp. IW2-2015. The sequence goes on along the minus strand of NC_036859.1, from coordinate 683,324 downwards.
GAAACAACATTTCCAGAGGACCTATCATCCTTTCACTCCCTCCGCTCTACCTTCTCTTCCTCTGTATCTGCTGCTAAAGCCACTTTCTACCACTCTAAATTTCAAGCTTCTGCCTCCAACCCTAGGAAACTCTTTTCCACCTTCTCCTCCCTCCTTAATCCTCCACCCCTCTCCCTCTGAGGACTATTTTGTCAACCATTTTGAAAAAAAGGTTGACGACATCCGCTCCTCATTCACTCAGCTTATTGAGTCCACGGGTCTCACTCACACAAAACTACCCTACCCCTTGACCTCTTTCTCTCCAGACGACATCCTGCGACTAGTGAGGTCTGGTCTCTCAACAACCTGCCTGCTCGACCCCATCCCCAACCAACTCAGATTTCTCCCTTCCCCGATCAACTCATCCCTGGCCACATCCCCTCTGACTTCAAAATGGCCCGAGTTGCTCCCCTCCTCAAGAAACCAACACTCAACTCATCTGACGTCAAACTATAGACCTGTATCCCTTTAATTTATTTCCAAAACACTTGAGTGTGCAGTCTCTGATCAATTTTCTCGTTATCTCTCTCTCAGAACGATCTTCTTGACCCTAACCAGTCAGGCTTCAAGAGGGGTCACTCAACCGAGACTTTTCTTCTCTGTGTCACGGAGGCTCTCCGCAATGCCAAAGCGGACTCTCTCTCTCCTCTGTTCCCATCCTCCTAGATCTATCCGCTGCCTGCAACACCGTGAAGGCTGGGCGTCTCAGGCTCTGCACACTCTTGGATTGCATCCTACCTGGAAGATCGCTCCTACCAGGTGACATGGAGAGGATCTGTGTCTTCACCATGTACTCTCACTACTGGTGTCCCACAGGGCTCGGTTATAGGCCCTCTCCTCTTCTCTCTATACACCAAGTCATTCAGCTCCGTCATATCCTCACATGGTCTCTCCTATCATTTCTATGCGGATGATACAAATACTTTTTTCCTTCCCCCCTTCTGACACCCAGGTGGCGACACGCGTCTCTGCGTGCCTGGCAGATCTCAACTTAGATGTCGGCCCACCACCTCAAGCTCAACAAGACGGAACAGCTCTTCCTCCCGGGGAAGACCTGCCCACTCAGACTTCTCCATTGTGGTTGACGATTCCACAGTGTCACCCTCCTAGAGTGCAAAGAACCTTAGCGTGACCCTGGACAACTCCCTGTCGTTCTCTGCAAACATCAAAGCAGTGACCCGGTCCAGCAGGTTCATGCTCTACAACATCCGTAGAGTACGACCCTACCTCAACACAGGAAGCAGCGCAGGTCCTAATCCAGGCACTTGGTCCTGGATTAGACCCCTGCATCTTATCCAGAACGTTGCAGGAGTTACCCCGCTCCTAGGCACACTCCACTGGCTTCCAGTGGAAGCTCGCATCCACAACAAGACCATGGTGCTTACCGACGAAACAGCAAGAGGAACTGACCCTCCCTACCTTCAGGCTATGCTCTCTACGGAAGGGCAGCTCCCGCTAAGCCCAGTGTCCTAGCTTCGCTCTGTCCTGGCACCCCAATGGTGGAACCAGCTTCCCCCTGAAGCTAGGACAGCAGAGTTCTTGCCCATCTTCCGAAAAACACAAACCCTACCTCTTCAAACACTGAAACGTGCACTTGACCCCTCCTTCTAGCTCTGACTCGACTGATAGCTACATTGAGGAAAAATCGACTTTCTATGCCTGTGATATGTGCTTGTCCCACTTAGCTATCTTAATATTAATGCAGTAACTAAGTCGCTCCGGAAAAGTCTGCTAAATGACAACAACAAAAAAGGCCTGTGACTGAGTCACAAATGGTATCCTATATGGGTAGTTCCACCAATTCAATGCCTTTTGATAAATGTAACTTGTAACCTCATTTTAACATTGTCATAAAAAGGGCACATGTTAAACTTCAAACATGTTTTACCACCAAGAGGTTAAATAAAAAAAGACTGCCGTAAGTGCCTCAAATGAAGTAACAAGGTTGACGGTTTCTTGTGACAGGGGGAATGGAAGCATAGTGTGTGCAACTGGGAGTGGTAATTCAATGCAAGTCTATGGGTAACAGGGTTGACGTTATGCTCATTCCGCTCAGTTTCCCACCACAAAACATCAGAAAATGGCCAAAGATTACCAGTTCACTCTGATTTGACTATTAGATGCTCAATGTTTCTGTTGAAAGGAATAGTTGAACCATATTAAAACGAGAGTTCAGTTAACATAACAGGGTTCCCACTGGGCACATACGGGTTTAATCAACGTTCTTTTCACGTCCTTTCCATTATGACGTTGAAACAAAGTGGAATAGACATTGAATTGATGTCTGTGCCCAGTGGGTTGACTTAAAATGACAGACAGATGTAAATAAATCTTCAGAAATTACGGTCAAAGCAACAATTAACTAGGGCTTTACAATGATGGTGACAGTTTGGGATTAAGTGGGTTAAAATCTTCCTAGAGTGACAGGGTTGACAGAGGGACATGCAAAAATGCTTAGTTTTGGCACATTAGCAAGCCTTTTCATATAAAAAAAATATTAAAAATCAGATGTATTGAATTCTCCATGTGGTCTATATTAAAAAGGGCACTTTATTTAATATAACAGGCTTTTAAATTAAATATTGGTGCAAATATCTATTTAACATATCAAAAGGGCACTCTTTTCGTGGAATAATCCATATAGTTACCTACTTTTGACCAGGTCCAAATCCCATAGTACTGCACTATGTAGGGAATAGGGTACTATGATTTGCTGATCCACACTAGCACAGAAACATAATACCAACCCAGTTTACATTGACACGGTGTGAGTCTGTCACTCTAAAGGTCTAGATATACCAGCCTCACCTCATACCATACGCAGTATTAATAAGGAAAAGACCAGCAAACGCATGCATGCACACGACTCAATCAAATTGATGGTTAAATTAAGAGCGAGAGATCAAGTAGGAGAATGGGAGGGACGAGTGAGCGAGAGTAGGAGGGCGAGTGGGCGACAGTAGGAGAGCGGGAGGGCGAGTGAGCGATAGTAAGAGAGTGGGAGGGCAAGGGAGCGGCAGAGGGAGGGCGAGTGAGCGAGAGCGGGAGGGCAAGGGAGCGACAGAGGGAGGGCGAGGGCGGGAGGGCGAGTGAGCCAGGGCGGGGGGGCGAGTGAGCGGAACGGCGAGTGAGTGGGAGGTCGAGTGAGCGAGGGCGGGTGAGCGAGGGCGAGTGAGCCAGGGCGGGTGAGCGGGAGGGCGAGTGAGCGGGAGGGCGAGTGAGCGGGAGGGCGAGTGAGCGGGAGGGCGAGTGAGCGAGTGCGGGAGGGTGAGCGAGAGCGCAAGTGAGTGGGAGGGCGAGTGAGCGAAAGAGGGAGAGCGAGTAAGGGAGAGCGGGAGGGCTAGTGAACGAGAGCGCGAGTGAGCGAGAGCTGATGAAAAGGATGGAAACGGTGAGAACAGCATGTCAGAGGAAATAAAGGGTCAAACCTTTAATCCGTCCCTTTTGAATTAAAGCGTCATTTTAAATAAAAGGTAGGACAATAACAATAACCTAAGTCATTTCTCTCATTTCCTGGTAACCTGTTTCTCAGTTGGTAGTCAGGTCTGAGTCATAGCAACAGGGTTTGTCAGCAACAAGAACTGTAAACAATTTCATTAGCTAGTCTGTTATGCCAGCCTTCAGTAATAGAACACACAGGCTAAGTCCCAAATGGCACCCTATTCCCTATATAGTGCACTACATTTGACCAGAGCCTATATGCCCTGGTCAATAATAGTGCACTATATAGGGAATAGAGTACCATTTGGGATGCAAAGACAACATGGAGGAGAGGTGCACTCTGTTTAATATCACCCAACGCTGCGGTCTAATGACAGGATGTCCCAATGTGACAAGAATACAGATGAACAGGACAGAGAGAGGGAGAAATTAAGGAAGGGAGAAAGAGAGCAGATGGGGGAGTAAGTGGGAGAGGTACAGTATTTAGATTTTTTTTTAAATATATATTTATCCAATTAGTTTATTTAATTACAAGAGCTATCAATACTGTGACATGAACCTGCGCCAAATTAATACGGGAGGCTGTTGAGTCTGTCACAGAGTTCTCAGTTGTCAAGCAATTATAGGTTGTGTTGGTGGCTGGAGCATCAGAGTACCTACTAGGCTTATACTACAGGTATTTTAACCTGGACAGTCCACTTAGTAACACATGCCACATGCCATGGATACCAAAAGCAAAACTTTCCTCGGCAGTTCGTCTGTACACCAGCAAAGGCAGTCTGAATGCCTCTGTGCTGCAGGCATCTCTCAGTCCTCACCTCATCCGTCAGGCTCCTTCCCCTCATCGCTCTGGCCCCTCTCATCTCATGCTTGTGTATAGGTGACACTTTTGATATTCTGGATTTCCCCTGATTGTCTATGAGGTACAATGTAGGTATGGTACTGCATTGTATAAAAACACCGCTTCCAGCTGCCCCTTGGCACCGATTCTAAATATTTCTTCAGACATTCAAATCCTCCTGCTGCAGAATTATTCTCCTCCTGCAACGAAACAGGTCAAATGAAGATCTGAAATCCGTATGTAATTTGATATGATTTTCTGTTATGATCATAATCATAACATAGCTATGCATACACATGTGTAAGGTCATTTGCTCGATCTATCCGACTGGGCCCAGTTTCTCAAGTCCAAAAGAGCCTATATTATGAACTGCAATTAAGGCTATATAAACGCTACCTGGGGGAAACTGCTGGCAGGCACACCGGTGGAAGCAGTGTGTGAGTGACTCATAGGGCTCATGTGACTATTTAGTAGGCTACAATAAAGTCAGCTCATCCTCTTTGGGATGTCATACGATTGTCATCCCAACCTTATTCCCACTCTCAGCACTTAATCATGCTTTCTGATTCATTGCACCGGAATCCACGGCAGGACATTTTGCCAGTAGTTCTATTAATAGCCTCTATGCGATTAAAATGTGGGTCAAAAGGGAAATTAAACTATTAAGACTTTATTTTATGCTATGCCATCATTGTGGTATAATTACTGTAATGTGCCATGTTTTTGCTTATGTGTAATCTGTTGACGCGTTGGATAGCAAATGCAACGTTAACAGAACAGCTGTTCATATGTTCATTGCGTATTTGTTTAGACCTAAAGTGTGTTGTCAGTCGTTTGGACACCATCTTCTCTTTGGTCAACAGAAAAAAATTATTACGCTTCCATCTCATGTGTCAGGCCCATCTCACGAGTCTGAGGGGCCTGAGAGATGAGGTGGGGCCTGAGAGATGAGGTCTGCAGTTATTGCACAGTCTTTTGCCTAGGGTTTGGTGGTATCCACATTTTCATACCGTCCTTGTGCCATACAGTAGAATCGGCAGTGCACACAATGTGGTATTACCGGCGCTAATATGAGTGTCTAATCAGAACGTACATGCAAATGACCATAGTGGATGCTAGCTAAGTGCTAACGCGTGCAAGCAAATATAAACTCATTGCAAGGACAGATAACCAAGCTCATAAAGTTATACAAGTACCTGGAAAGGTTAGTCACCGTGTGCTGCACGCACAAAAAAAAGTATTAAAACAGCAGGGATCTTGATCCAGGAGGGTATTGTCTGCTGTGTTAAAGAGACGCTTGACCATGCAAGTTAGCCACTCCGATTACTAGCAAACCAGATACACAACTGGAGAGTAATTTAGCACATTTTAGACAGTTAACTTAATAGTTATAAGATATCTAACTTGGAAAAAGGTTGTAGTGAACTCAAGTGTAATCATCTCGAGTGTGCTGCCCAACAGTGGCTCACAATGAGGCTCCGGTTTGATCTCGTTGTGCGCCTGTCAACAGAACACGTGACTGGCTCGGCTTTTTAGGGGAACTATCCGTATGCTTCATAATTGAAAATAATGTAGGCCTAATAGGTGAAATAAAGAACCCAATCTGCTTTATCTCGTAACCTAGTGCGCAAGTTGACTGTAGGTATTTACGAAAAAAGCCCCAATAAATATTTACATTTAATAAACTTCAAAGACACTTTCAACGGTTTGAAAATCCTACTCTGGGTACGGTACACAGCCCGACACACTAGTGCTGCCGGAGTGTTTATGTCTGTGCTGCCTACGAGCGTGTCTGAGCAGTGTGTGATTGTCTGAGTAGCGAAGAAACACTTGTCTGCCCAGCTTTAACACATGCCTCAAATGCCAGAGATTCCAGGAGCTGAGCTTGAGCGAGGGTTTTACAGCCGAGCAGACACACAGTGAACTGGCTCAGAGCAGCACAAAGCGGCACTAGACTGACTGACCTGTGTGTCTGGTCGTTACAGCACAACACCACCACCAGATTGAGGTGAACTGCGAAGGAGTACAGTAGCGCAGCAACCAGTGTGAACAGAGGGCTTAAGGCATTTTCACACAGTTCTGAGGTATAGTTCGAATCAAAGTTGGATTATTTGTTACATTATATTTGTTCCGGTTGGTTTCACATTTCCAAATGTTAAACGAACAAAATGCATAAACAAAACCACGTTCATGTCATTTGTTTAAAGGAGAAAAGTACTCACGTTAAATCTACCTATGATTCATATGAATTTCACTTTGGTCTTTCAACATGCGGGATGAAAAAGTGCAAGAGCTGCTATAACTGTGACATGAAAAGGCTATATTTAGTAGCCTATATTAGACTGTAAACTCTCCTTCCAGACTCACATCAAACATCTCCAATCCAAAATTAAATCTAGAATTGGCTTCCTATTTCGCAACATTGCATCCTTCACTCATGCTGCCAAACATACCCTCGTAAAACTGACCATCCTACCGATCCTCGACTTCGGCGATGTCGTTTACAAAATAGCCTCCAACACTCTACTCAATAAATTGGATGCAGTCTATCACAGTGCCATCCGTTTTGTCACAAAAGCCCCATATACTACCCACCACTGCGACCTGTACGCTCTCGTTGGCTGGCCCTCACGTCATACTCGTCGCCAAACCCACTGGCTCCAGGTCACCTACAAGACCCTGCTAGGTCCCCCCTTATCTCAGCTCACTGGTCACCATAGCAGCACCCACCTGTAGCACGCGCTCCAGCAGGTATATCTCTCTGGTCATCCCCAAAACCAACTCTTCCTTTGGCCGCCTCTCCTTCCAGTTCTCTGCTGCCAATGACTGGAACGAACTACAAAAATCTCTGAAACTAGAAACACTTCTCGCTCACTAGCTTTAAGCACCAGCTGTCAGAGCAGCTCACATATTACTGCACCTGTACATAGCCCATCTATAATTTAGCCCAAATAACTACCTCTCCCCCTACAGTATATATTTATTTATTTATTTTGCTCCTTTGCACCCCATTTTGTCTATCTCTACTTTGCGCATTCTTCCACTGCAAATCAACCATTCCAGTGTTTTACTTGCTATATTGTATTTACTTCGCCACCATGGCCTTTTTTTGCCTTTACCTCCCTTATCTCACCTCATTTGCTCACATTGTATATAGACTTATTTTTCTACTTTATTATTGACTGTATGTTTGTTTTACTCCATGTGTAACTCTATGTTGTTGTATGTGTCAAACTGCTTTGCTTTATCTTGGCCAGAACTTGTTCTCAACTTGCCTACCTGGTTAAATAAAGGTGAAATAAAAATAATAATAAAATATCCACAGTATCAATGTACCAATCTGACTTCAGGAAGAAGCATAGCACAATTACAGCAGCCATGAAGGTTTTAAATGATATCACTGAAGCCCTTGACAAAAAACAGCACTGTGTCTCACTTTTTATTGATCTCTCAAAGGCTTTTGATACAGTTGATCTTGCTATAAACTAAGGCAGAGATTGTCGAGTGTAGGCCTTTCAGAGCATGCAGTTGCATGGTTTGCTAACTGATAGAACTCAGTGCACTCAATTTGATCGGCTTATGTCTGTTAAATTGTCTGTCTTTAATGGTGTGTACTTGGTCCTCTCTTATTCACTATTTATATAAATGATTTAGACAAAAATGTCCAAAATGCGCAACTTCATTTTTATGCTGATGATACTGTTATTTACGGTTGTGCCTCGTCTCCTACAAAAGCTTTCCAGAACTTGCAAACTGTTTTTTATACTGTTCAACATACCTTGTGTCAATTGAAGCTTATCCTCAATACTGACAAAACACCATTAGTTTAGTTTTCTAAAGCAAGAAATAGACCTCTGAACCTTTCACCTATTACTACCTGTCAGGGCAAGGAGATTGAGGTTGTAACCTCATATAAATATCTTGGAATTTTAATTGATGACGGCCTCTCTTTTAAATTGCATATTCAACAACTTACAAAAAACTTTAAGCTGAAATTGGGATTTTATTTTAGGAATAAGGCCTGTTTTTCTTTTGAAGCCAGAAGGAGGCTAGTATCAGCTACATTTATGCCTTTATTAGACTATGGGGATATTTTATATATGAATGCTTCCGCTCAGTGTTTGAGATCAATTGACACCCTTTACTACCATGGCACTTTGAGATTTATTTTAAACTGCAAAACCCTTACACACCACTGCACTTTGTATACCAGGGCTGTTCTGGCCTTCTCTAGTCACTCGTAGGCTCAGTCACTGGTATACTTTTATTTATAAAGCCATTTTGGGTTTACTACCTTTTTATTTGGCCATTTTTATTGTTCAGAAATGTGGTGGGTACTCTCTTCGTTCACTGGACTTTATCCTGTTAACTGTTCCAAAATGTCCAAACTGAATTTGGTAAAAGGGCTTTTATGTACTCTGCGCCATCGTCTTGGAACGCCTTACAAAATACTTTTAAACTGGAAGAACTTGTCCCGATTGGTATTTCTAAATCACTGATGAATGATCTTGAGACTGATTCCCTGACCTGTCAATGTTTTTAATTTGCTGTTTTTGATTTTTGTTATACTCTTGTGAATTCTATGGTTTTTACTAGATTACTTGTAGTTTTTCCCATGTTGTCTGTCTGTCAGACAACTTGGTGCTGCCTATCTTGGCCAGGACGCTCTTGAAAAGGAGATTTTAAATCTCAATGAGCCCTTCCTGGTTAAATAAAGGTTATATAAATAAATAAATATAGCCTCCGTCTCCCCTAATCTGCACCAGATGCACTCATAAATGCACTACTACTCACAGAATGTTTCAGAGTAATCAAGTTATGGTACTACTTGCATTTCATTAAATGCTTGCAGTCAAACAACCAATAATACTGCTTGCCTCTTTGGTCTGGACTGCGTTTTCACCTGCAGCGAACCGCAATAAGGTACAAATGGAATTGGACCGAGACCACCCTTTTTGAGGGAACCACAGCGCGTTGTTTATTGCGCTCCCGAGTTCGGGTAGTGTTCACACCAACTAAGGGGGAAAACGCGCCAGAGCTCGACAAATCCGCTTGATTCCCGAAAGGAGAGGAGACAGCCGTTTGGATATGACCTCCTACACAGTGTAGTGAACCATGAAGGCACATTACTAAAATAAATGTATTTAACTAGGCAAGTCAGTTAACTTCTCTAGGGTAGGGGGCAGCATTCGGAATTTTGGATGAAAAGCATGCCCAAATTAAACTGCCTGCTTCTCGGGCCCAGAAGATATGATATGCATATAACTGGTAGATTTGGATAAAAAACACTCTAAAGTTTCCAAAACTTGGGTAAGAACAAATTCTAATTTACAATGACGGCCTACCCCGGCCAAACCCTAACACGGACGATGCTGGGCCAAATGAGCACCGCCCTATGGGACTCCCAAATTACAGCCGGTTATGATACAGCCCAGGATCGAACCAGGGTCTGTAGTGATGCCTCAAGCACTGAGATGCAGTGCCTTAGACTGCTGCGCAGCTCGGGAGCCCTAATTGGTGCTCCTCTTTCTAGGACTACTGGGGAACAACAGTTGTTTCATGTTTCTGGTGTCGTGACTATCAATAAAGTGATGACTGCTATTTATCGAATAATTACCTACAACGGTTCATTAATCAGTGAACAATTAACTCATTAGGAATTTGGGGCACCACAGGAAAAGTTATTTAACGAGTTACCATCTCCTGACTTAAACTCTAAAAATATCTCTTACTTCGATTGCAGTCAATTATTAACTCATCAGTCTCATTATGAAAGTCGCACAATTCTTGGATATCTGCACGACCCCTAACCCTAAGTGATGAATCAGCGATACACAAATTGGCTTAATTATTTATTTACGAACTAACTAAATCAGCAAATAAAGGTTTTTGATGACATACAGTTGAAGTCGGAAGCTTACATACACCTTAGCCAAATACATTTAAACTCAGTTTTTCACAATTCCTGACATTTAATCACAGTAAAAATTCCCTGTTTTAGGTCAGTTAGCATCACCAGTTGTGAAATGTCAGAATAATAGTAGAGAGAATGATTTATTTCAGATTTTATTTCTTTCATCACATTCCCAGTGGGTCAGAAGTTTAGATACACTCAATTAGTATTTGGTAGCAGTGCCTTTAAATTATTTAACTTGGGTCAAATGTTTCAGGTAGCCTTCCACAAGCTTCCTACGATAAGTTGGATGAATTTTGGCCCATTCCTCCTGACAGCACGGGTGTAACTGAGTCAGGTTTGTAGGCCTTCTTGCTCCCACATGCTTTTTTAGTTCTGCCGACAAATTTTCTATAGGATTGAAGTCAGGGCTTTGTGATGGCCACTCCGATACCTTGACTTTGTTGTCCTTAAGCCATTTTGCCACAACTTTGGAAGTATGCTTGGGGTCATTGTCCATTTGGAAGACCAATTTGCGACCAAGCTTTAACAAGAAATTTGTGAAGTGGTTGAAAAACGAGTTTTAATGACTCCAACCTAAGTGTATGTAAACTTCCGACTTCAAATGTACATAATACAATGAAAACAGATCCATAGTGGACTAACAAAAGCATGACTGTTCGGTTACACAATGGAAAGTGAGGGTTATGCAAGGAGAGGGAGAGACAAAGAGAGTCAACTTATCGTACATAAATTTGGAAGCTACACTCACGGGAATATGAATACTTTGCACATGAATGACTGCTCACTCGGAAAATGAATGCAATGTATATATTTATGCGAAGATGTCCGTCTTCTCCCTATTGAACTCGATGGTTCTATGGGAAGTGGTTAGATGTAATTCTTAGTTGTAGGCTTCTTTTGTTCTGGAGTGTTCGTTAGGATATACTTCAGATGTACCACACAGAGTTCAGAGGGATCTGATCTTCCCTCTCGTCTTTGGTCAAATGTCCTAGATTACTTTACATGCACAGCTGCAGACGGTGCATGTTTTGGTCTGGTTTACAAAGTGTCCTACCATTTCAACTTGTGGACCACGGCCTCACGTTTTCTGGTCTCAATGGTTAATTATTCAGGGTACAGCTAGGACCACTTTACATGCCGGCAGCAACCCGGCATGTTTTGGTCTAATGTAAACTTCGTTAGCGAGTCCTTTTGAGGACTCTGGCCTTGGCGGTCGTTCCGTCATGCTGACACGAACTCTGAGCTCACTTGGGCGTGGCTACTGACTGGACACAAGTTTGCGTGAAATACAATTTCTCATTTGGAAGGCTAAAATGACATTTTTATATTTTCAAAAATAGTTGAATTGTTCTTCATATTGTATTAACAAGATGTAAACCTGATATACACCGTGTACAAGCTCTTCAAGTTACAATGTTCCCGTTACGACATCTTTCTATCACTTTTAATGACATCACAAAATAGATAATCATTTTCCATCTCTCATCATTCCCAACATTCAGATGTTGAAATATATTTTGCCAGTGTTCATTGTTTTGGGTAAGACTCTCTCTGTAATGCAGGGATTTCTTTCCCTTCTCATACTAAAAAAACAAAGGGAGAGTTTGTGCAACGATCAGTTTAAGTCATAAAAACTGTCCCAACTTCCCTCTCTTCTCACCTTTGGGCTACCTGTCCGCCATGTGCCAAGCTGATCTGGCACCTTTGATCCTCACCAAGGAGAGAGTCATGACCCTGGCTTGTTAACTGCTGGTGGTGTATCCAATGCACCAGTCAGTCGGCTTGTAGGCTACCTGGTGGTGTTTCTAACACAAGAAAGTAAACTCACACACCATAACATGCTACCAGGTGCATGCACTTGCACATAGGTAATATTGATGCTTCCAACAATTTAATGGATCCTTTTAACCAACTTTTGGATCTCAGTCAACCTTCATCAGGGCGTATCTAATGCAGCATCCAGTCATTCAGCTTGTTACCTGGCTCTGTATCAATCCTGTTGTTCCTAGCAGTGCATCTATCCACTCCAGCCTGACATGTTTTTCTTTCCGCAGATCTGAGCAGCCGAAGTTGTTTGCCACAAACAATTACAACGGATTAACCCCGTCAATCAAAATCACATGGAAGCCTTCTTATTCCGCAGGCAGTTTTCAAAAGGTTTAGAAAGATTCTTTGAAGAGTTAGTTTGAGTTCTACAAGAGTTCAAGAAAATGGAGAGAGTGATTCACATCGTGGCATGGAGCGCCAAGTCTCGGAACAAAAGGCTCCACAACAGCTTCTACCTACAAGCCATAAGACTGCTGAACAATTCATAAAATCGCCACCGGACAATTTACATCGACCCCCCCTCCCTTTTGTACATCGCTGCTACTCGCTGGTTGTTTGTTACCTATGCATAGTCACTTCGCCCCCACCTACATGTACAGATTACCTCAACTAGCCTGTACCCCCACACACTGACTCGGTACCGGTGCCCCCAGTATATAGCCTCATAATGTTATTCTTATTGTGTTACTTTTTATTATAGTATATTTTCTTCTTCTTTAACTGCACTGTTGGTTAAGGGCTTGTAAGTAAGCATTTCACGGTAAAGTCTACACTTGTTTCACGGCGCGTGTGACAAATAAAGTTTGATTTGATTTGACTTGGACAGGGCTGGCTTGGCTTTCAAACACATATCCTGTTTTAGGAGGATGAGTCGGCAACACTACGGTAGGCAGGTTAATGAACACACACACATTCCCTCTTGCCTGGCAGAGCTGTTGAAATTGGCTCACCTCTCACCAGAGCTCCACATGTCAGAAACAAATCAAAGAGACAAGGCCTTCCTTAAGCCATGGAGCTACTATAGGTTAAAAACCCAATAATTAGGCTAACAATCCCTTGATTCCCTCCAAATCATTTTTTTCAAAAGGAAGATACAGTGCTTTTCAAGGGACAAGACACAAGGTCACGTGGCGGCAGTGTTTTGGTTGTAAAAGAGTCCGTCAGCACGGCAACATCAATGCAGAGAGAGATATGGCCCTCGCTCGGCCCCACGGGGCCATCCATAACCTTGGACAGGAACTGGCCTCACAAAGACAGGAAACAATCGTGCATAGAACACTCTGTGAACTTGGACTGCTATTGTTCCAGGAGGAAATGGACTTTGTGCCAGACAGACTTGACTGGGATGTGTGGAGACCACCGCCGGCCACAGGGGAGAGAGGTGTCACACACGTGGACACAGACATATAGACAAAAACATACACATGCACACAGAGATACATACATCAGTGCACTTACACACAGCCTACCACTGGGGGGGAGGGGGGGGGGCAGTGGTGTGTACACATCCACCCTTACATCACTGTGCTACTCTGCTGTTATCTAGAAGCTAGAAAAAACAATGGACGTCTTCAGTCAAACACACGTTGGGTGATTTATGCTGTGTGTGTGCGTGTTAGCAGTCAGGAAATTCGTAGTGTCCCAGACCATCCCTGACCAGCCTACAGGCCTCTGATTGGTGGAGGCAAGTGTATGCGACGTCCGTTAGGGTAAATTTGGACCATCCATAGGCCTATATTTATGACCACCATTGACCTCACCTAACTCTTTCTGGACTCACCAACACATCAAGACTGTAACATAACACCCAGCCAACATTGCAACAGCTCTTAGGGTCCGTGCGAGCGAGAGAGAAGTCATTCTGTAAAGCACCCTGCTGTTCGAGTTAATCAAATATGGACCACATTTATAACACTGGACCACATTTATAACACTGGAACACCAACCGTAACACTGGAACACCAACCGTAACACTGGAACTCCAACCGTAACACTGGAACACCAACCGTAACACTGGAACACCAACCGTAACACTGGAACACCAACCATAACACTGGAACACCAACCGTAACACTGGAACACCAACCGTAACACTGGAACAACAACCGTAACACTGGAACACCAACCGTAACACTGGAACTCCAACCGTAACACCAACCGTAACACTGGAACACCAACCATAACACTGGAACAACAACCATAACACTGGAACAACAACCATAACACTGGAACAACAACCATAACACTGGAACAACAACCATAACACTGGAACACAGGCTGCTACTGCTACTCTCTCCGTATATGTTCTCCTCCCTCTCTTTCTTGGTCTCTTTCTCTCCCCCTCACCCACTATCTTTTCCTCCCTCCCTGACAGCTGTGTGTGTGTGTGTGTGTGTGTGTGTGTGTGTGTGTGTGTAATCTTCTCTGAGGGGAAGATAATAGAGATAATTTTATAATGCGTGTCAAATACCAGTCTCCTGGGAACCTCTGGCTCATTCAGCTCACACTCATTTAGCTGGAGTCTCATTGTTGGGCCGTGGCCCTTTTCCCCATGTAGTGCACTACTTTTGGCTCTGGTCAAAAGTAGTGCACTATATAGGGGATAGGATGCCATTTGACTAAAGTACATTAAAGGCCGGCTGCTGTACAGAAGCTGTGGTGCTCAATCCCCTATGAAAGACAGACTGTCACGCAACACCACAGCACAGCATGGCTCAGTAGTCACTACCGCAATGAGATTATTACACCAGAACAAAGACATTCTGAAAGAAACCCCATGGAACAGTCACCACATAGTTAACACTAGAAGTGCTAAGGCGGTCATTTGGACTGCTCATGACTAATTGTTTAATTACTCTGCAATTTTTAATGTCATGCCCCATCAGTGCTGGACTTTTCCTAAATATACTGAACAAAAATAGTGTTGGTCCCACTTTTCATGAGTTGAAATAAAAGATCCTTGAAATGTTCCATATAAACAAAAAGCTAATTTCGCTCAAATTTTGTGCACAAATTTGTTGACATCCATTTCTCCTTTGCCAAAGATAATCCATCCACCTGACAGGTGTGGCATATCAAGAAGCTAATTAAACAGCATGATCATTACACATGTGCACCTTGTGCTGGGGACAATAAAAGGCCACTAAAATGTGCACCCTGTCGCTGACCGCCTTTGGGGAGGGTGTATAGTGTGAAAGGCCGAAACACCCTAGGAACCAAAGGTACACTACTGACGATGCGCTCCCCAAATTTCACCAGGCTCACTGTTCATGAACTCTTGGAAGTGCTTGCACAAAGGATAGTAACATCTCATCCTGTGTTCTTGGAATCCAATCATAACACAATGAGAGATTTTGGCAGTATGTCCAACCGGCCACACAACCGCAAACCACGTGTAACCACGCCAGCCAAGGACCTCCACATCCGGTTTCTTCATCTGCGGGATCATCTGAGACCAGCCTACCGAACAACTGATGAAACTGTGGGTTTGCACAACCAAAGAATTTCTGCACTAACTGTCAGAAACCGTCTCAGGGAAGCTCATCTGCTTGCTAGTCGCCCTCATAACCGAATTCAGGGGGCAAATGCTCAGCTTCAAATGGCCACTGGCACGCTGGAGAAGTCTGCTCTTCACATATGAATCCTGGTTCCAACTGTACCGGGCAGACGGCAGACATCGTGTATGTTGTCATGAGGGCAAACAGTTTGCTGATGTCAACGTTGTGAACAGAGTGCCCCATGGTGGCGGTGGGGTTATGTTATGGGCAGGCATAAGCTTCGCACAACGAACACAATTGCATTTTATCGATGGCAATTTGAATGCACAGAGATACAATGACGAGATCCTGAGACCCATTGTCGTGCCATTCATTCACTGCCATCACCTCATGTTTCAGCATGATAATGCATGGCTATATTATTATATTAGTCCATATTATGTCAAGAACAGCTAAAATAAGCAAAGCGAAACGACAGTCCATCATTACTTTAAGACTCAAAGGTTAGTCGATACAGTCGCAAAAATAATCAAGCGCTATGATGAAACTGGCTCTAATGAGGACCGCCACAGCAATGGAAGACCCAGAGTTACCTCTGCTGCAGAGGATAATTTCATGAGAGTTACCAGCCTCAGAAATTGCAGCCCAAATAAATGCTTCACAGAGTTCAAGTAACAGACACATCTCAACATCAACTGTTCAGAGGAGACTGAGTGAATCAGGCCTTCATGGTCAAATTGCTGCAAAGAAACCCCTACTAAAGGACACCAATAATAAGAAGAGACTTGCTTGGGCCAAGAAACACGAGCAATGGACATTAGACTGGTAGAAATCTGTCCTTTGGTCTGGAGTCCAAATTGGAGATTTTTGGTTCCAACCGCCGTGTCTTTGTGAGATGCGGTTGGGTGAACGGATCATCTCCGCATGTGTATTTCCCACCATAAAGCATGGAGGAGGAGGTGTTATGGTTTGGGAGTGCTTTGCTGGTGACACCATCTGTGATTTATTTAGAATTCAAGGCACACATCCCATCTGGTTTGGGCTTAGTGGGACTATCATTTGTTTTTCAACAGGACAATGACCCAATACACCTCCAGGCGGTGTAAGGGCTATTTTACCAAGAATTAGAATGATGTAGTGCTGCATCAGATGACCTGGCCTCCACAATCACCCGACCTCAAATCAAATTGAGATGGTTTGGGATGAGTTGGACCGCAGAGTGAAGGATAAGCATCCAACAAGTGCTCAGCATATGTGGGAACTCCTTCAAGACTGTTGGAAAAGCATTCCAGGTGAAGCTGGTTGAGAGAATGCCAAGAGTGTGCAAAGCTCTCATCAAGGCAAAGGGTGGCTCCTTTGAAGAATCTCAAATCTAAAATATATTTTGATTCATTTAACACTTAGTTACTACATGATTCTATATGTATTATTTAATCATTTTGATGTCTTCAATAAATTCTACAATATAGAAAACAGTAGAAATAATGAAAAACACTTGAAGGAGTAGGTGTGTCCAAACTTTTGTCTGCTACTGTATATGTGTGTGTGTTTGTTCTACAGTGTGTTACGTAATGCTGCAGTCCAGGCAGGCAGAGCAGAGAGAGGGGGGTTCAGTAATACCCATATGTTACATTCTTCTCCGAGCTCAGACTGAAAGCTGATTGAACAGTGTGAATGTGGAATGGGTGGGCTCCTGGTTTCACCACAAACCCACTTCAGAAGGAGAACGGGCCTCAGCAGCAGGCAGCGTGTGCCTCTAATGGCATTCTATTCCCTATATAGTATACTACTTTTGACCAGAGCCCTTATAGGGGACCCAATGAAATGTAGAGGGAATAGGGCTAGAGAAGTAGTGACATTTTTATTTTATTCCACCCTTATTTAACCAGGTAGGCTAGTTGAGAACAAGTTCTCATTTGCAACTGCGACCTGGCCAAGATAAAGCATAGCAATTTGACACACAACACAGAGTTACACATGGAATAAACAAAACATACAGTCAATAATACAATAGAAAAATAAGTCTATATACAATGTGAGCAAATGAGGTGAGATAAGGGAGGTGAAGGCAACAAAAAAAAGCCCCGGTGGCGAAGTAAATACAATATAGCAAGTAAAACACTGGAATGGTAGATTTGCAGTGGAAGAATGTGCAAAGTAGAAATAATGGGGTGCAAAGGAGCAAAATAAATAAATAAATACAGTAGGGGAAGACGTAGTTGTCTGGGCTAAATTATAGATGGACTATGTACAGGTGCAGTAATCTGTGAACTGCTCTGACAGCTGGTGCTTAAAGCTAGTGAGGGAGATAAGCGTTTCCAGCTTCAGAGATTTTTGCAGTTCGTTCCAGTCATTGGCAGCAGAGAACTGGAAGGAAAGACGACCAAAGGAGGAATTGGCTTTGGGAGTGACCAGTGAGATATTCCTGCTGGAGCGCGTGCTACGAGTGGGTGCTGCTATGGTGACCAGTGAGCTGAAATAAGGCGGGGCTTTACCTAGCAGGGTCTTGTAGATGACCTGTAGCCAGTGGGTTTGGTGACGAGTATGAAGCGAGGGCCAGCCAACGAGAGCGTACAGGTCGCAATGGTGGGTAGTGTATGGGGCTTTGGTGACAAAACGGATGGCACTGTGAATGACTGCATCCAGTTTGTTGAGTAGAGTGTTGGAGGCTATTTTGTAGATGACATCACCAAAGTTGAGGATCGGTAGGATGGTCAGTTTTACGAGGGTATGTTTGGCAGCATGAGTGAAGGATGCTTTGTTGCGATATAGGAAGCCAATTCTAGATTTAATTTTGGATTGGAGAGGCTTAGTGTGAGTCTGGAAAGGAGAGTTTACAGTCTAACCAGACACCTAGATATTTGTAGTTGTCCACGTATTCTAAGTCAGAACCGTCCAGAGTAGTGATGCTGGACGGGCGGGCAGGTGCGGGCAGCGATCGGTTGAAGAGCATGCATTTAGTTTTACTTGCGTTTAAGAGTAGTTGGAGGCCAAGGAAGGAGAGTTGGATGGCATTGAAGCTCGTCTGGAGGTTAGTTAACACAGTGTCCAGAGGGGCCAGAAGTATACAGAATGGTGTCGTCTGCGTAGAGGTGTATCAGAGAATCACCAGCAGCAAGAGCAACATCATTGATGTATACAGAGAAGAGAGTCGGCCTGAGGATTGACTGTGGCACCCCAGAGGTCCGGACAACAGGCTCTCCGATTTGACACACTGAACTCTATCTGAGAAGTAGTTGGTAAAACATACCACCTCTGTGTGTGTGTGTGTGTGTGTGTGTGTGTGTGTGTGTGTGTTTTTTATTTATTTTTTATTTAATCTATTTAACCAGGTAGGCTAGTTGAGACAAAGTTCTCATTTGCAACTGCGACCTGGCCAAGATAAAGCATAGCAGTGTGAACAGACAACACAGAGTTACACATGGAGTAACAATAAACAAGTCAATAACATGGTAGAAAAAAAAGAGAATCTATATACAATGTGTGCAAAGGCATGAGTTAGGCAATAAATCGAATAATTACAATTTAGCAGATTAACATGGAGTGATAAATCATCAGATGATCATGTGCAAGAAGAGATACTGGTGTGCAAAAGAGCAGAAAAGTAAATAAATAAAAGCAGTATGGGGGGTGAGGTAGGTAAATTGGGTGGGTAGTTTACAGATGGACTATGTACAGCTGCAGCGATCGGTTAGCTGCTCGGATAGCAGATTTTTAAAGTTGTTGAGGGAGATAAAAGTCTCCAACTTCAGAGATTTTGCAATTCGTTCCAGTCGCAGGCAGCAGAGAACTGGAAGGAAAGGCGTCCAAATGAGGTTTTGGCTTTAGGGATGATCAGTGATATCACCTGCTGGAGCGCGTGTTGCGGGTGGGTGTAGCCATCGTGACCAGTGAACTGAGATAAGGCGGCACTTTACCTAGCATAGCCTTGTGATGACCTGGAGCCAGTGGGTCTGACGACGAACTGTAGCGAGGGCCAGCCGACTAGGGCATACAGGTCGCAGTGGTGGGTCGTATAAGGTGCTTTAGTAACAAAACGAATGGCACTGTGATAAACTGCATCCAGTTTGCTGAGTAGAGTATTGGAAGCTATTTTGTAGATGACATCGCCGAAGTCGAGGATCGGTAGGATAGTCAGTTTTACTAGGGTAAGTTTGGCGGCGTGAGTGAAGGAGGTTTTGTTGCGGAATAGAAAGCCGATTCTTGATTTGATTTTGGATTGGAGATGTTTGATATGAGTCTGGAAGGAGAGTTTGCAGTCTAGCCAGACACCTAGGTACTTATAGATGTCCACATATTCTAGGTCGGAACCGTCCAGGGTGGTGATGCTATCGGCCGTGCGGGTGCAGGCAGCGAACGGTTGAAAAGCATGCATTTGGTTTTACTAGCGTTTAAGAGCAGTTGGAGGCCACGGAAGGAGTGTTGTATGGCATTGAAGCTCGTTTGGAGGTTAGATAGACAAGTGTCCAAGGAAGGGCCGGAAGTATATAGAATGGTGTCGTCTGCGTAGAGGTGGATCAGGGAATCGCCGCAGCAAGGAGACATCATGATGTATACAGAGAAAAGAGTCGGCCCGAGAATTGAACCTGTGGTACCCCATAGAGACTGCCAGAGGACCGGACAACATGCCTCCGATTTGACACACTGAACTCTGTCTGCAAAGTAGTTGGTGAACCAGGCAAGGCAGTCATTAAGAAACCGAGGCTACTGAGTCTGCGATAAGAATATGGTGATTGACAGAGTCGAAAGCCTTGGCAGGTCGATGAGACACGGCTGCACAGTAATGTCTTTTATCGATGGCGGTTATGATATCGTTTAGTACCTTGAGCGTGGCTGAGGTGCACCCGTGACCGGCTCGGAACCGGATTGCACAGCGGAGAAGGTACGGTGGGATTCGAGATGGTCAGTGATCTGTTTTGTTGACTTGGCTTTCGAAGACTTAGATAGGCAGGGAAGGATGGATATAGGTCTGTAACAGTTTGGGTCAGGGTGTCTCCCCTTTGAAGAGGGGGATGACCGCGGCAGCTTTCCAATCCTTGGGGATCTCAGATGATACGAAGGAGAGGTTGAACAGGCTGGTGATAGGGGGTGCGACAATGGCGGCGGACAGTTTCAGAAATAGGGGGTCCAGATTGTCAAGCCCAGCTGATTTGTATGGGTCCAGGTTTCCCAGCTCTTTCAGAAATCTGCTATCTGGATTTGGGTAAAGGAGAAGCTGGGGGCTTTGGCGAGTAGCAGCGGGGGGGGCGGGCTGTTGGCCAAGGTTGGAGTCGCCAGGAGGAAGGCATGGCTGGCCACCATTGAGAAATGCTTGTTGAAGTCTTCGATTATCACGGATTTATCGGTGGTGACCGTGTTACCTAGCCTCAGTGCAGTGGGCAGCTGGGAGGTGCTCTTGTTCTCCATGGACTTTACAGTATCCAGAACTTTTTGGAGTTAGAGCTACAGGATGCAAATTTCTGCTTGAAAAAGCTGGCCTTTGCTTTCCTGACTGACTGCGTGTATTGGTTCCTGACTTCCTGAACAGTTGCATATCGCGGGGCTCTTCGATGCTATTGCAGTTCGCCACAGGATGTTTTTTGTGCTGGTCGAGGGCAGTCAGGTCTGGAGTGAACCAAGGGCTATATTGTTCTTGGTTCTGCATTTTTTGAACGGAGCATGCTTGTCTAATATGGTGAGGAAGTAACTTTTAAAGAATGACCAGGCATCCTCAACTGACGGGATGAGGTCAATATCCTTCCAGGGTACCCGGGCCAGGTCGATTAGAAAGGCTGCTCGCAGAAGTGTTTTAGGGAGCGTTTGACAGTGATGAGGGGTGGTCGTTTGACCGCGGACCCGTGGCGGATACAGGCAATGAGGCAGTGATCGCTGAGATCTTGATTGAAGACAGCAGAGGTGTATTTGGAGGGCAGGTTGGTCAGGATAATGTCTATTAGGGTGCCCATGTTTACGGATTTAGGGTTGTACCTGGTGGGTTCCTCGATGATTTGTGTGAGATTGAGGGCATCAAGCTTGGATTGTAGGACTGCGGGGTGTTAAGCATATCCCAGTTTAGGTCACCTAACGAACAAACTCTGAAGCTAGATGGGGAGCGATCAATTACAGATGGTGTCCAGGGCACAGCTGGGAGCTGAGGGGGGTCGGTAGCAGGCGGCAACAGTGAGAGACTTATTTCTGGAGAGATTCATTTTTTAAATTAGAAGTTCGAACTGTTTGGGCATAGACCTGGAAAGTATGACAAGACTTTGCAGGCTATCTCTGCAGTAGATTGCAACTCCTCCCCCTTTGGCAGTTCTATCTTTGGCGGAAGTGTTTTAGTTGGGTATGGAAATCTAGAATTTTTGGTGGCTTCCTAAGCCAGGATTCGGACACGGCAAGGACATCAGGGTTGGCAGAGTGTGCTAAAGCGGTGAGTAAGGCAAACTTAGGGAGGAGGCTTCTGATGTTGACATGCATGAGGCCAAGGCTTTTTCGATCACAGAAGTCAACAAATGAGGGTGACTGGGGACATGCAGGGCCTGGGTTTACCTCCACATCACCCGAGGAACAGAGGAGTAGTAGGATGAGGGTGCGGCTAAAGGCTATCAAAACTGGTCGCTCTAGAGCGTTGGGGACAAAGAATAAAAGGAGCAGATTTATGGGCGTGGTAGAATAGATTCTGGGCATAATGTGCAGACAGGGGTATGGTGGGGCGCGGGTACAGCGAGGGCAAGCCCAGGCACTGGTGATGATAAGAGAGGTTGTATCTCTGGACATGCTGGTCTCAATGGGTGAGGTCACCGCATGTGTGGGGGGTGGGACAAAGGAGGTAACAGAGGTACGGAGAGTGGAACTACAGGGTCCATTGCAAACCAAAACAATGATAATGATAACTAGCCTGAAAACAGTATGCAAGGCATATTGAATATTGAGAGAGACATAAATAAGGCATAAAGTGATTGCAGGTCTTGATTGGGAGAGCTAGCTAAAAAACAGGTAAGATAACAGCAGCAATAACAGGGTGTAGTCTAACACAGCAACAACAGGTAAAAATGGCGACGACTAGGCAGAGAGGGTGGATTACTACACACAGATCCTGAGTTAAAGCACAGAGCCGACAGATAAAACACAAATAAACAGAATGGAGTACCGTGAATTAATGGACATTCAAGCATGCATCAGCTATGTAGCCAAGTGATCATAGTGTCCAGGGGGCAGCCGTAGATGGAGCAGGGAGGCCTCCACTAAGCTAGCACGCGGCGTTTAAAGTTAGTCGCCGGGGGGTGGTTTGCTCAGACGGAGGGGTCTGCTCAGACGTGGTTGTGTCGACAGAGAATCCAAGCGGATGGCGAAAGAGAGGTTGTGATTGTAGATTTGTGTTTGCTAACGGTGCTAGCTTCGTGGCGTGGGCTAGCTGCGCTAGCTGCAAGCTAGCTGTGGAGGATCAGAAGTAGTGGCTCAGGGATTACGGCAGGAATCCGGCGTTGTTGTCGAGAGACAGTCCGATGCTGGTAAATTGGTGAGTAATATCCAGGCTAATAACAGGGCTGGTGTCTGTGCAGAAGGTAAAAGCTACTAGCAGCGGCAAAAAATGGCTAAATTAGCTTGTAGCTGATTTAGACCAGTTGTGATGGATTGGCAGGGCTCTGTGTCGGCAAAAAAAAAAAAAAAAAAAGGGTCCAGTCCAATTGGCAAAGAGGTATTGTAGCCCAAGAATTCGCTGGTAGACCTCTTCGGCTAGCCGGCAATGGGCTAGCTCGAGGCTAGTCAAGGCTAACTGGTGCTTGCTTCGGGACAGAGGTGTTAGCCAGTAGTAGCCACTCGGTTGCAGCTAGCTAGCTGTTGATACGGTGTATTGTCCAGAGCTTGCGTCAGGTCCGGTGATGTGGTAGAGAAAAAGCAGTCCTATATTGCGGGTTGATATCGCGCTTGCAGATGGCAGGTATTGGCCCGGTATTGAAGCTGGCTGTGTCCGAGTTGAGGGTGAAGACCGCAGCAGTGGCTAACTGACTACTAGCTAGTAGTTAGTTATCTGGCTAGCTTCTGATTGGGGTTACGGTTCTAAAGTATAAAAAATAGCAGGTCCGTACCACATTGGGTGAGGCGGAATGTAGGAATGTATATTCAGTTCCTAGATGGAAAGTGAAATTAAAATATATACGAAATGTATACGAAAAATACGAAGACTATTTACACGGGACAAGACAAGACAAAGACACGTCCGACTGCTACGCCATCTTGGATTCAAGCCAGTGTGTGTGTGTGTGTGTGTGTGTGTGTGAGGCGCCCGCGTCTCTCTACATGTCATGTGTGACGGGGCTGAGACAACACTCTCAGGTCTAGCAGAACAATCACACAGACTGCATTGCATCAAACCCAGGGCTCAGGAGCATAGTTAAAGTTTTGACATACAACCTGAACTCAGCCTACTTTACTCAGCCATAGTTATTAACGGTTCACCAAACACACGGTTCGGTACGTATTGCGGTTTTGGGGTCATGGTTCGGTTTCAGTACAGCAGTCAAATGAAATGCTATTCACAATGTTCAGCATTCACAGTGTTCCTAGCATTGTCTGTTGCGACAGGATTGTTAGGTTGGGCCTCTCAAGTTTACACTCTGATGCTGCATTTGTAACCATGTGAGGTGGGAATTTACCAGATGTGAAGTCGTAAATACCAGTTGGATGCATTCATGTGATTTGTACTTGTTGAGCAAAAGCTGATTGGCTAATAAGCTGCGTCAATCATAAATTAAGTACAATCATCATGATTGTAAATAAGTTATAGTAAAAAAAAATAAAAAACACAAATAGATTGCTTTTTATAAAAATGGTTTTGTTGTTGCATTTAACTGCTGAAAATGCTGTTTTTAGAGGCCATTTCCTTAGTAGGTCACCATGTGGGAGAAGTGGGTGCTCCGGTGGAGTTTCTCATTAGTAATTACCATTTGGAGAACTGTTCAAGTAGATATTTCCCAGCCATATGTGGTAAATTCCCACTTCTACATTAGTTACAATCGCACCATGACCCTGACTCCTTCAGTGCCAGATGTGCACTTGTGACTCTCATAAAGGTTGTGTGTCTGTAGCACAGTACATCTCCCACTCTGGGGTAATGTGACGGGCTGTTACTGTTAAGTAAGCTCAACACAGAGTGCATTGGCCAATTCATTGAAAACGTCGGCTTTGGCCTGCTTATATAGAGCGGGTACTACCCGTTTGCTGAAACGGGTGCAAGAGGGGAAGTTTGTAACGTGGCCCAAGCACTTTCACGAGGTGCTGAAACCGCCTATTCTCGACCACCGAAAACGTGCGCATATCCTCGGCTATAAGCCAAAGACTGTAAAAATATAAACAGCCCTACCTATCGCTCCTTTAATTTCTTTGGTCATGTAAGAATCAGCTGCCAAGTGCTGCTTAAATGCAGAGGGGGGACGGTGTTGTGTTGTTTCTTTGCGTTTCTGTCTTGTTCCGGTATACTGGCGTGATGTCGGCTTAAATGTGTCAACATATTTGAGGTGTTGGCAGCTGCAAAGGCCATTGAGCGACATACTGTTAATGTTTTATTCACTACTCTCTGTCCATCGCAGTTGTAATCTACTGGGAAGCCAAAATGTCTCCAAACTGTAGATTTAAACGATGATGGAGGATCCTCCAATTCTGGTTTATCGACCCCACCACTCACCATCGCACAGAACTAGTTCCTGGCTGTGCCTCACAAAAGGACAGTTTGAAATGCGCCAATTAAGATTTGAAGTACAACGGGCGCACAGGCTCTAGTTGTTTTAACGGAATAGCCTCAAAATGTTTTTTCTGCTCATATTTACTCAAGATGCATAGGCCTACAACACAGCGTAGGTATAGCCAATAGGCTTCGTGTTTTTTTATGTATTCATTCGGCTTCACAGTGCGGACCGAACCGAGGCCCCCCATACCGAACGGTACCGTTATATCCCTAATAGTTAGCATATGACTTATTGGCTCTGCAGCTGGACTTTCTACGCTAAAGGACAAGAGTGAGTGAGTAAGTGTCTTGGCAAGACTACAACACTCCGTCTGACGCACACACACACTCCACTCTCGCTTTCTAACAACTCCTCTCCTTAATCTGACTCCCCTGGAGACCAGGTCTTTGAATGTTAAGTGACATCACTGCAACCTGAGAGCTCCTTCTCTCTCACACACACTTTCCCCACTCTCGATTTCTCTTTCACACTTCCCCCACTCTTGATTGCTCCCCCTCTTTTTCCCCTTCCAGATTCACCTCAATCAGATAAGATCCCTGATCTACTTTCACTTATAAATAGCAAAACACTAAAACATAAATAATCGGACACATTAAAACAAGTACAAGCCCTGTGCACGGCAGTGGGTCTTCTCCCAAATTGAGGCTATGGCAGGAAAAAAACAGAGCGAGTATCCAAAACATGGAATAACCGCAGACAAGGAAACATCTATCCTAGTGTGCAATTTGTACATGCATTTAAATACAAACACTCCTTCCATCGTACAAAGAAATGACTCAGAACCAAAGACAGTCAGGTCTCCCTTGTAAAAGAGGTCTTCTGACCTCATTGGTACGCCCTGATTAAATAAAGGGGGAACTAAATAAGAACCCAGTGACTTACTTCTCTGGCAGTGCTTGTGCGTCCAGCAGCGTTCGTTGAAGAGGCCGTTGATGGTGGTCTGCTGACAGGTGGTCTTCCCCTTGGCCGCCCCAGGACACACGTCCCCGCACTCCCGGTCATTCTTATTGGCTACGATGTAGTTGTCCTCCACCGTGTCCAGGATCTTGGACCAGTCCAGGGTGGAGAGGTAGCAGAGGTCTGGGTTCTTCTCGATTCTCACCGCTCCTCTAGTGATATTCATCAGGCTATGGAGGCCGATATCCCGGAGCTGCAGCATTTCAAAGAAGACCAGAGCATAGTTGAAGAACAGGTTGTTACCTCGGATCACAGTGAGATTAGGGAAGAGGTCTTTGAGGCTCTCCATGCCGTAGACCCTGAACAGGAGGAGGAAGTCTGTGACCACGGTCAGTTTGGGGTAACTTAGGCCCCTGAAGTCCTCGGGCTTGGTCTTGAACATGAGGATGATTTTCAGGTGGCCCTCGATCACTGTGCAGTTCTCCAGGGAGCGCAGGTTGGTCACGTTGTTCCGGATGTCCTTACTGGAGCAGATTCCAGGGGAGACTTCAGTGGTGAAGGAGAGGGGAATGGAAGAGAGGAGACAAACTGATTAGAGATGGGATTCTGGCAACGATAGTATTGCACATCAAAAATATTCCGTCAAGACATTTATTGGTCTGCATATTTTTTGGTGTGTGGTCCATCTAAATTCTATGGACTTCATTAAAGAAGAGTCAACAACCAACCACTTATGAGGAATAATCTGAGTGAGCACATTACTCATGCACACTATTCATGCAATGTTATTTTTTACCTCCTGGGAAGATTTATTTATTTATTTCAAGCACATAAATGTAATGATCAGTTCGGCTTTGTATTGTATCATATCCCCAAGAGTTGAGCTTTTTATAAATTACATTCAACCATTTCAAGAAATAAACCGCAGTAGGCTATTGTTAATTTTGCTTACTACAGCCTATTAAGTTCAATTAAGAACACCTTCATAGGCCCTAACTCACTTATGCATATCTTCATTTCAATTCAATACAACTTTTGTACTTACCCCCTCAGGGGCAATTATTGTGTAGTATCGAATGTGAATTAAAATGAGTGTAGACAGTGAACCCAAGCAATAGCCACATAAGTCTGATTAAGATGCTATATGTAGCCTAATTAATAAGAATTTTGATGATATCTTTGCCAGCTCATTATTTCTGCAAATGGGAAAATATTCTTAACTGACCAACATTGATTAAGGGTTAAATACAATAGATTTGATCTATCAAACAGCTACTTCAAGAAATGGTTGTACAGTACGCTATGCATAGTTCAGAGTAAGTGAATTGTGTAATATTTAATATAACCTTCATTGCAAAACCAGTTTTAGGGCAAAGAGACCAAGGCCTAGAATAAAAATAGACTAAAATAGTCTGGATTGAGAAGAAACAATTTCACATCAAAATATGTGGTTATGCATCTACAATATCTTGGTTTGATGAAACCCATGCCTCTCTGCAGACAGTTGGTTCAGCAACCACATATCTGGGTGTTACCCACATTATAATATAGAGCGCCATCATTGGCTGTTATTACCCATATTCTAGTATTGAGCACTGTCATTGGCTGTAAGCACTATTCTACTAGGGGCCGCTGTCATTGGTTGCTTCCCACATTTTATTCCAATAGTAAGTAAGCTTAGAAGTAAGCTCTGTTATCACAACTGACAACTCTACTCTTATTTGGCATGGGGCTGGAGGCTGTAATTTAAGTAACTACACTGAACAGAAATATAAAACGCTACATGTAAAAAGTGTTGGTCCCATGTTGCATGCGCTCAAATAAAATATCCCAGAAATGTTCCATATGCACAAAAAGCTTACTTTCAAGCAAATGTTTTATCTTCGTGAGCATCACTCCTTTGCCAAGATAATCCATCCACCGGACAGGTGTGGCATATCAATAAGCTGATTAAACAGCATGTTCATTACACAGGTGCAACTTGTGCTCGGGACAGTAAAAGGCCACTAAAATGTGCAGTTGTGTCACACAACACAATGCCATAGATGTCTCAAGTTCAGGAAGCGTGCAGTTGGCATGCTGACTGCAGAAATGTCCAACAGAACTGTTTCCAGAGTATTCAATGTTAATTTCTCTACCATAAGCCGCCTACAACGCCGTTTTAGAGAATTTGGCAGTAGGTACAACCGGCCTAACAACTGTAGACCACGTGTAACCGCGCCAGCCCAAGCCCTCTGGGTTCTTCACTTGTGGGATCATTGGAGACCAGCCACCCGGACAGCTGATGAAACGATGTTTGCACAACCCAAAAATTTCTGCACAAACTGTCAGAAACCATCTCTGGGAAGCTAATTTCACTTTCGATGACTACTGGCACGCTGGAGAACTGTGCTCTTCACGAATGAATCCCAGTTTCAACTGTACCGGGCAGATGGCAGACAGCGTGTATGGTGACGTGTGGGCGAGTTGTTTGTTGATTTCAACGTTGTGAACAGAGTGCCCCATGGTGGCGGTGGGGTTATGTCATGGGCAGGCATGAGCTACGGACAATGAACACAATTGCATTTTAATCGATGCCAATTTGAACACAGAGATACCGTGATGAGATCCTGAGGACCATTGTCGTGCCATTCATCCACCGCCATCACCTCATGTTTTAGCATGATAATGCACGGTCCCATGTCGCAAGGATCTGTACACAATTCCTGGAAGCTGAAAATGTCCCAGTTCTTCTCTGGCCTGCATACTCACCAGATATTTCACCCATTGAGCATGTTTGGGATGCTCTGGATCGATGTGTACGACAGCGTGTTCCAGTTCCCGCCAATCTCCAACAACTTCGCAGTGTAATTGAAGAGTAGTGGTACAACATTCCATGGCCCACAATTAAAAGCCTAAATCAACTCTATGCAAAGGAGATATGTTGCGCTGCGTGAGGCAAATGGTGGTCACACCAGACACTGACAGGTTGTGATCCACGCCCCTACGTTTTTATTTTAAGGTCCCGTTTAAGGCCTGATTTATGTATTTCAACTGACTGATTTCCTTATATGAACTAACTCAGTAAAATCTTTGAAATTGAATTTATATTTTTTCATCAGTGTAAATTTTGCTCTCTAGGTTACAGAGAGCTGGTAGTCCCATCAGCTAAACTACCAGGTTTGAAACAGGGAAGAGACTCGGGGGATATGCTAATTTTGTATAGAGTAGACCTAATACACTATTAAAGTAGTCAAAACTAACATTAAAAACACCTTCCTAATATTGAGTTGCAGCACCCCCCAATTGAAACAATCCACATCTCAATTGTCTCAAGGCTTCAAAATCCTTCCTTAACCCGTCTCCTCCCCTTCATCTACACTGATTGAAGTGGATGTAACAAGTGACATCAATAAGGGATCGTATCTTTTCACCTGGTCAGTCTATGTCATGGAAAGAGCTCTTGATATTTATTTAAATGTGACCTTTATTTAACTAGGTAAGTCAGTTAAGAACAGATTCCTATTTACAATGACGGCCTAATTGAATTGCGAGAGAAAGAGACAGTCTGTGGGGGAAAACATTGAAACATACTGTACGTACTCTGAAACATTCATTGCAACACCTATTTCCAAACGAGACGTTTCCGGATCGTGTTGATCTGTCATGATCACTGTTGCTGCTCTGACTACACCCGAGTAGTAACACTGTAATTACTAGCTACAGTAAGAACAACTTTACTATGCCATTGTTACAGAGTAGCCTCATTCAGTAAATGCATTGTAATGGGAGTTTTGTTATTGCACAACTGGAATAAGGAACAATCCTTCCATTAAGCAATGACTAAAGACTAATAACATGTTATTAAAATGTTATTACTACAGTAATTGCATTGTTACTACACAGATATAAAGTAGAGGTATAAGAACAAGTCTTACTAACAACTATAGTGGGCCGTGGTGTCCAATTAAGATATCCAACACAAACACCCCAAATCATCACCCATCATGAGAGCCCCTCTCAGAGAGTATGAGAGCAAGAGAGAAAAAGAGCGAGAGACAGGGAGAGAGAGAGAGAAAGAGCGAGGCAGATGGACTGAAGCGGTAAGATGACAGGGTGGCAGTAAGATGACCCAAACCGACAGAGATACACACAGGGAGGAACAGTAAATGACCCCAAGGAGCAGCGAGGGAACCAGAGTACAAACAGCTCCCAGCAGTGTGCTGTGGAGTGTGGACACACTGTTTGCGTCCTAAATGGCAGCCTATTCCCTTTACAGTGCACTACCTTTGACCAGGGCCCATGCACCCTATATAGTTGAATGCGTTTGACCAGGCTGGTCGTGTCCTAAGTGGCACCCTATTCCCAACATAGTACACTACATAGGGGATAGGATGCCATTTGGGATGGACATCTCATTGAGCCAGAGCCAGGCATTACTAATTGAGAATCTAATACAGTCCACTGTGGTGATAGTGACAAGTGTTGATAACTGGAACAGTACAGCCTGGGCCCCGGTCAAAAGTTGTGCACTATATACAGTGCCTTCAGAAAGTATTCACACCCCTTGACTTTTTCCACATTTTGTTGTGTTACAAAGTGGGATTAAAATGGATTTGAGCAGCAGACTATGATCGATAATGTCAAAAGCCACACTGAAACATAACAAAACAGCCCCCAATCTTTTTATCATCAATTTCTCTCAGCCAAACATCAGTCATTTGTGTAAGTGCTGTGCTTGTTGGATGTCCGTCCCTATAAGCATGCTGAAAGTCTGTTGTCAATTTGTTTACTGTAAAATAGCCTTGTATCTGGTCAAAACACAATTTTTTCCAAGCGTTTACTAACGGTTGCTAACAGGTTGATTGGTCGGCTATTTGAGCCAGTAAAAGGGGCTTTACTATTCTTAGGTAGCGGAATGCCTTTTACTTCCCTCCAAGCCTGAGGGCACACACTTTCTTGTATGCTTAAATTGAAAATATGGGAAATAGGATTGTCAATATCGTCCGCCATTATCCTCAGTCATTTTCCATCCAAATTGTCAGACTGCGGTGGCTTGTCATTGTTGATGGACAAAAAAATAATAATTCTTCACTTCTTCCACACTCACTTTACGGATTTCAAAATGACAATGCTCGTCTTTCATAACTTGGTCAGATATACTTGGATGTGTAGTGTCAGTGTTTGTTGCTGGCATGTCATGACTAAATTTGCTAATCTGACCAATGAAAAAAATAATTAAAGTAGTTGGCAATATCAGTCGGTGAACGATGGAGCGGAGTTTGCCTTTTGTCCCAAAATGTAATTTAAGGTGGTCCAAAGCTTTTTACTATCATTCTTATTATCATGCATCTTTGTTTCAGTGTAGCTTCTTTTTATTCAGTTAAGTCATATGATTTCTCAATTTGCAATAGGTTTGCCAATCGGTTGTGCAGACAGACTTATTTGCCATTCCTTTTGCCTCATCCCTCTCAAACATACAATTTTTTAATTCCTCGTAACGGCTTCCTTCCTGGGATGAAAGAGAGGACCAAAACGCAGCGCGGCTAGTGTTCAACATGTTTAATAAAGAATAAGAACGAGAACACTACAAGCTACAAAACAATAAATGTGAAAACCGAAAACAGTCCTATCTGGTGCAGAACACAAAGACAGAAAACAATCACCCACAAACAAACAGTGAAAACAGGCTACCTTAATATGGTTCCCAATCAGAGACAATGCAAAACACTTGCCTCTGATTGAGAACCATATTAGGCCAAACAACAAACCCAACATAGAAACACAAAACATAGACTACACCCACCCAGCTCACGTCCTGACCAACTAAACAAAGACTAAACAAAGGATATAAGGTCAGGAACGTGACACTCGTCAATCCGCGGAGATTTAACCGTTTTCACAGCCATTTTCTTAATGGGTGCGTGCTTATTAGTAACTGGAATAAGACATTTCATAAATGTGCCAAGTGCATCGGTCTGTTTGCTCCTCATTACACACCACGGACTAACACATATTCTTTACATCAACAACATAGGAATCACTACAAAACGTATTGTATGACCTCTTATTCACCATATTAGGCCCAGCCTTTGGATCTCTGTTTTTTCTAGATATGGCTACTATATTGTGATCACTACATCAGATGGATCTGGTGACTACTTTCAAGCAAATGTCTGCAGCACTGGTAAAGATGAGATCAATACATGTTGATGATCTCATTCCTGTGCTGTTTGGAACTACCCTGGTAGGTTGATTGATAACCTGAACCAGGTTGCAGGCACTGGTTAGTTTGAAGCATTTTCCTGAGTGGGCAGCTTGATGAAAGCCAGTCAATATTTAAAAATCACCCAGAAAATATACCTCTGTTGCTATCACATACATTATCAAGCATTTCACACGTTATCCAGATACGGACTGTTAGCACTTGGTGGTCTATTGCAGTTTCCCACAAGAATAGGCTTTAGGTGAGGCACATGAACCTGTAGCATATTACTTCAACAGTAATCCTCCTCTGAGATTTACAGGAATGTGGTTCGGAATATAAACAGCAACACCTCTACCATTGGCATTTCTATATTTGCTGTAAAAGTGTTAACCTTGTATTGCTTACCACTGTATCAAAGGTATTATCTAAGTGAGTTTCAGAGATTGTCAGAATATGAATGTCATCTGGTACTAGCAAATTATTGATTTCATTAACCTTGTTTCTTCAGCTACATATGTTAACGTGGGCTAATTTGAGCACTTTTCTTCTGGGATGCTTACTTGTTTTCATTGCTTTACTGGGAAGCATAGCAGAAGTAGATATGCTCATGTTATTTATGTTAGTGCAGGGTGAGCTGCTCACAGTGGACTTCCTACTAGGGCACACCGCCTCAGTGCTAACAGTATAAATCTGGTTCATAGGCACATGATTGCTGCATGCGATAGCTGTAGGATCAGCAGAGGCATTCAGGGCAGTTAGAGGGACATACATTAGGTTACTTACATTGTGTCTACCAGCGCCCCTGGTGTAATGTACATTTGCTGAAGCATTATGACAACTCAGCGTCACAATGGTAGGGATTAACTGAGCTGGGCTTGGGTCAACTGAGCTGGGCTTGGGTCAAGTCAGTGTCACAACGCAGCCTTACAATGCTGCTTGGCACTGCAGGCCTTAATGCTCAAATGAGTTTTGTTTTTCAAATCTGTTTTGGACTACGGACTGTCCAAATAGCAAGTTGCATGTGACCAAATAGGATGTGTGTGTTTGTTCAGGTAGCAGTCATTTGCAAACAAGGCTAAAGTAGTTGTCACAGTAACGCCAGGTCTGTGTGCAGTGGTGTAGGCTGATTGGTGGTGGTGCTCGTGCTTCCTATCACTCAGAAGTTACGTAGCAAGCTAAGGTGACAATGCCTGCCATGGATGTTTCCCAGTTGCTTTGAATGTTCAAAATAAAATGGTAAGAAGACTTTCAAATAAATCCGATTTGACCGTTCATGGCCAGGAATCAGAGTTGTATCCGACTTCAAACCACCTACGAAGGTGGTTTGAAATGTGGCTCGAAATATCCGATTCCATGTGGTTTTTGGATGTTCAGACCGCAGGAAAAAGAACAGATTCGAATAGGATATGCAAATTAATAGGATTTGAGTCACTTCAAACTGCCAATGTGAACATGGCTAAAGAGCTTTCTACACCCTGATTGTGCAACATTTGCCCATTATTCTTATTCAAAACTCTTCAAGCTCTCTCAAATTGTTGATCATTTCCAGAAAACCATTGCTAGACAACCAGATTTAAGACAAAACTTTAACTCGGTCACTTAGGAACATTCACCATCTTCTTGGTAAGCAACTCCAGTTTAGATTTGACCTTGTGTTTTAGGTTAGAGCTCCAGCTGAAAGGTGAATTCATCTCCCAGTGTCTGGTCGAAAGCAATTTTTTTGCCGGTGCTTAGCTCCATTCCATAAATGTTTTATTCTGAAAACTACCCAGTTTAATGATTACAAGCATACCCACAAAATAATGCAGCCACCACTCTGCTTGAAAATATGTGCCCCGATTCAGGAAACTAGGCGTATGTCGCAAGTCACGACTTCACAGGACAGCCGAGCCGTTTGAACGTAAAAAAAAAAATGTTTATCAAAATGTGTTTTTGTGGCAGAAATGCCTTCTCGAACATGTGAACTTTCATGTGCCTTAATAAGAAACGTGTATGCCATCTGTAAAATTGCTAAATTACAAGCCTTGTTGGTTAAGCCACAGAAAAAGTAAGCAACCTTCAATCACTTCAGGAGTCCAGCTTTTAATCTCTACCTTTTTAGCCTTCTCTCGATGCAGACGCACTTTGTAGACTGGGATGAGCAGAACCACGTTATGATCCCAACCCCCAAGACTGGGTAGTGCCTTGGAAAAATACGCACCTTGGATGTTACCATAACAGAGGTCCAGACAGGCTTCAGTTCGGGTAGGTAACATATTGCTGATATGATGTTGAGATAGATTGCACACGTTAAAGTCTCCCATGATTTGCTTTACTGCTTCAGGTGACTCGGTCTCAGCCTGGGATACAAGGTCATGAATCAAGTCGGCAGCTATGAGCGTGTCAGAGGAGAAGTCGATGGAAACAATAAATAAACCGGACCCGATTTATTTCCTGTGGCAGGTTGTATGGCCGTAGGTTAAGAGCAAGGAGTTCGATATCTTTCGTACAGACCTTGTGCTTAGTTGTAAGACGGGCAGGATTGCAGTACTTCTCATTGAAAAATGCACAAACTCCACCACCATTTCTATTACCAGAGTTGATGTTTCAGACCATTCTAACAATTGTGAAGCCATGCAGCTCCACAACAGTGTCGGGATCCTGTTCCGTAGACCAGGTCTCAGACAGATCAAGCAGGATCGTCAGGACTCAGATGTATTGGGTACAAGCCCGTAACAGTCTTATTCCTTATGCTTTCTACATTGCCATGCATAATAGATGGATGAGGTGTTCTGAAGGGCTGTTTTTTTAATCCGATTCCAAATTCCTCCTCTACTCCCACCCTTCCTTGGTTTAGAATCCTTGGGAACAGGTTGATTGTAATGATGGTGGTATTCCATTGCAGTGTAGACTTGCAGCAAAGGGCCAGAGATTAAGCAGGACATCGCTTGTGTATGATATCGGGGATCACTGTATCCATTGAGGGTTAGGTCGACAGCTTGTTTGGTGCGTTTCACAAAAGAAAACAGATTAAAACTAAAAAAACAGCCAAAGTACTGCTATTTGCCTCATTACTAATTATCCAATTTAACGGCACTAAAAACATGGTTGGTTTAGGTAGATCGCAAAGTGATTTATTCTCGGGATGGAACATTTGTAGAATACCAGGAAAATGTTCAACCCTACCACACAGCAGTGGCTGAGTGTGGTGGTTAGGCTTTCATCATATATCATATATGCCCATCTGTAGAAATCTGGTTACTCTCCAGAGACAAATCATGATTCACCTGTACCAGAATCTATGATGACTGACTGAGTTTTTGCTATGACTGAACATTGATACAAACAAATAATACCTCCGATGTCACAACGGTGTAGAACACAAACAGGGAGAACAGGGACAACCGTCACAGATGTAAGAGAGTTCATGAACAGTCGAGGGGTATCCTATTCCATCCATAACACCACAGGTAGTCTAGTCTAGGGCTGCCTCAGCTCAAATGGCACCTTATTCCCTATATAGTGCACTACTTTTGACCAGGGCCCATAGGTAATAGGGTGCCATTTGGGGAGCAACCTAGCTATTAAGAGTCCTTCCTATCAACTTGGGGGGAAAAAACAAAGAGGAGATGTTTTGGGAACATCACGCAAACCGATGGAGTTACCATGGAAACCAGCCACACACGGACAGGCAGGCAGACAGACACAGGGGCTGCTGGACTAACTCACAGAGACACATGGAGATAAGTCTGTGCCTCGGAGGTACTGTATAATCTACAAAAGGATCACGACTGAAGATTTCCACTGATCAATAATATCTCACACCACCACTGACAGAGTCTAACGGCCATTAGGAGAGTTGGAGAAAGGGACTAACTATGATGTAGTTCTATTCCTCAAAACAGCAGAATCCCCATGCAAAGGAAAAGGAATTAAAACATAATTGGCTTTAATTGTTGTTTGTACCACCTCTCCTGTGTATGAAGAAATAACAGGGGTGATCAACAACAGCCAGAGAGTTAACATCAAAGGTCAGGATTGAGTCATAGGACAGTCTTGCTGGGAGGTTAACTCTGTAGGTGCTGGAGCAAACCACTGAATTGCCAACAATGGATCATATAACACAGCAATAACAAGTAATGAAATAATACCTTTGTGAATTAGAAACTAACACATAATGGTATATTCCTAAACAGTCATCTACTGTAGACTGTGAGAGGTTAACTCTGTAGGTGCTGGAGCAAACTGATCTGTTGAAATAGCACATAAAACTTCAGCAAAACTAATAGAAAAAAAACCACATTGTCCATTACAATCTGCTGTCTGGAGATACAGGTCATTCTAGAACCTGGACTACAATTCTAGAATCATTAAAGTCAATTGAGAATGTAGGTTCCAATTGTCTGTGATTAGAAAGAGGACAAAAAGCTCTGTCATTGAACAAGCTATTTCTAAAGGTGAAGTCGAGAGACATTACGAAACTGTCTGATAAGGTTTTGCAGAATAGAAATAATATTACAGAATATAATGACACTTCGGAACATGAAAACCCTAAAATATGCTGGGGAGCTGCAGCTGCACAGTGGTCCTGACATGATCCTCCTGGAAAAAGAGACCAAAAAAAACACACAAGCCAACTACATAAGGGCGGCTATGGAGCTTCTGATTCACTTCTGACACTCACCTAATCAACTCACCTAATCACAAAGAAAACTCCTACATCAGCACTCTTATGTAGTGCATGTAGATACTTGCCTACATCTACTATGAATGCATTTAGATAGTATGAGTTAAATAAACCTGCACTGAAAATGTGGCTGGTATGAAGTTACATACAGTACATAGTCTGAGTGGCTGGTGAATTTGGTTTTCATCCACTGGCCACACTGGCTGCATGCCTGGTTCCATAAACACTGTACAGGTCTCACTGTAAAAAAATATATACTTAAATCTCAATTAGACTAACCTGTATAAATAAAGGTTAAGTGAAAATGAAACGGTAGGTTGACCACACAGTTAATTTGATGCCCTTGTCTGGAAAGAGTAGACAACAGGCGGAGGGTGCAAGGGCACTGTCCAGATGTGTGTGAGTGCGTGTCTCCCTCTACTCTCCCTCCTACACTACAGGTCAAAGTCATCCACTACATACGAATAGTGTGCCATTTGGGACACAAACCTCTCCCTGGGCCTCACACGCCTCTCACTCCTACACGAGTGTGGCCTCAGGAAGAACACAAACACCCAGCAGCTATTGCAACACTTCCCTTTTCAAGGTTTTACTAGGTGGCTCGTTGGTTTATTGTTTTCCAACATATGCCGCCGGAGCTAAGATCAGGGAGGCACCAGCGGACCAGACAATTGGCTGCAGCGGCGCGTGATGTAATCCATACCAAGAATGCCGTCAACTGAAATGTGTCTTCCGCATTTAACCCAACCCCTCTGAATCAGAGAGGTGCAGCTGCCTGAAATCGACATCCATGTCTTTGGCGCCTGGGCAACAGTGGCTTAACTGCCTTGCTCTGGGGGCAGAACAACAGATTTCTACCTTGTCAGCTTGGGGTTTCGATCTAGCAACCTTTCGGTTACTGGCCCAACGCTCTAACCAGTACGCTACCAATAATAGACAGATTTCAGGTTTCAGACAACAGAACAGTAAAAGGCACTTTGAATAATTACTAGCGGGCTCTTAACAAGGATTAGCATTATTAACCATAGTCTGAGATCAACTATGCCTATGATGTTCTAAAAAATTCTCTATAATGTATTAAAGGTACTAGATGGCGATTGATGAATAATTGCTTTTCGGGAACTGTGCCTCTAGGACCTTCAAACTCAACTCTGGACCTCGAAGCCAGTTCCATTGCATTTTTGCTTTGTTCCCCTCAAATTAAATCAAATTGTATTTGACACGTGGAAAACAATTTAAATAAAAAATGTTTTAACCTTTATTTAACTAGGCAAGTCAGTTAAGAACACTTATTTACATTGAAGGCCTAGGAACAGTGGGTTAACTGCCTTGTCAGCTCAGGGATTTGATCTAGCAACCTTTTGGTTAATGCTCAATGGCCCAACGCTCGAACCACTAGGCTACCTGCCACCCCAGAATAATGCTGTAATGTAACAAAATGTGGAAGTCAAGCGGTCTGAATACTTTCCGAATGCACTGTACTTCCGTCATTCCTCAAACTCACCAGCTGCACTAACTTTCACATATCCTTTTCACATTACGCAACGTAAAACACCCATTTTGAATGTTATATATAGTTTTTTTTGCATCTGAGCGATATTCTATCGACTCCTGGAGTCATTTCATGTTTTCATGTGTATCGATGCAAAACTCGTCATACCGGCTGTATTTCTGCCTGCTTGACAGGCAATAGCTCAAATATACATGAAATGACCCCGGGAATCGATAGAACATCGCTCAGAGATAGAAAAACGATAGAACATTCTTAAAAATGGGTGAATCTTTCCTTTAACAGGTTGTTAGCTAGTTAGGTAACATGACTGAACAAGGTTGTTTGTTATCAAATCAATAATTAGCCACCCGGGAACAGTTTAAAACAGCTGTTTGTAAAAGTATATAAAATGCGTGTGAATTTGTAAAAGGTCGCTCTGGTAATACGGGTCATCATCTTTTGTTAATGGTGTGCCCTAGAGACGAGACGTTTTCATTGCTGTAAAAGTACTGTGCTCTATTTTCTCTCTCTGACACTCAGAGGCTGTGTGACAGCGAACTTGCAAAGCCTACTCAGAAAGGCCTGTGCTCTTGGTTATACCAGGTGAGGAAATTATGCAACATTTCAACTTTGCTCGCTCTGCACACTGCTCCAATCTATCAAATGTACATTTAGCAGAAGAACATCGGGGTCTGCATCCCTGCTTGACATCAAGGCTAAATTATATTTTAAAACCAAATGTCATAGATGCGCAGGAAGAGAGGACGGAGAGAACCTGTGAGTGATTGCTGGTAGGGTATGTGGCTGGCTGATTACAGCTGCTACATGTGATATACACATGAAAGTGAAATAGACATTAGTGAATGGGCGCATACAGGAGAGTTGCTGTTGCTTTTTTGTTGTTGACTGAATTTATTAACAAAACTGACTTTATAAACAGGCGCCAGCGGGTTCTTTTGAATTTTAGGGTCGAAAAATTCAGTAGTATCAAATTAAACGGTATTCTAAAATGGTGGCAACGTTTTGGTACCGGTTTACCATGCAACACTACAATGGATCCCTAACTGTTTTATGGTATCATGTAATATGAATGGGCATTGTTGAGGGCCATTGTTGACACTGAGGTAATTATTACCTGCAGAATAAGAAGGACGTTTCCTTGATCAAGGTCAGTTAGGCCTCCATGTCGGACTGAGTACGCACCTCAGAAAGAAAGCATTGTCAGATCAAGGGCCATATGTATCAAGGATCTCAGAGTAGGAGTGTTGATGTAGGTTCAAGTTTGCCTTTTAGATCATAATGAGTAAGATTATAGACAGGTGACCTGATCCAAGATCAGCATTCTTACTCAGTTGCTTGAAAATGAGGTGTTTCACAGCTTGACAACGTTGGAACATGTCACCCAGGATTAAAGAGAACAATAAAAGACAAACAATTCCTGTGTGTCAACCACACACACACACACACACACACACTCATGGTGTCTCAAATGGCACCCTATTCCTAATATAGTACACTATTTTTGATGGTCCCTGAACGGGGGGTTCATTGGGGGAATGCACCAACAACCAAGAGAATGAACTAAAGAGAAAAAGACAGAAGAAAACAACAAACAATGCATAAAAATGTAAAGTATAAATAAATAAATATCAAGGACAACTAAAATCATAACAGCAAAGCAAACTATATGTTTGTGTGCATGTCTGGCACTATTACATGAATGTGTGTGTTCTTGTATGTGTTTATTTGAATGAGTGTGTGTACATGCATGTGTACAAACACCTGCACGGCATCAGCCCCAGGCAAACCGGCATCAGCTGTAAAAACACTGCTCCTCAGTGTCATTCAAACATACTTTTTATTCTGTTTTAACTTGACTTTATTTTTTACTTTTATCTTTGACCATCATTCTCTCTCCCACTTGTCTCCAATTCCACATCCCAACCATCAGCCCGTCCCACCCATCTCTGCTGGCCACCCTCTTCGGATTTCTACGCAACATATATCTTTCAACTATGCTGTGATGTTTAACGTACAATTTCAATCTATCTAATCGAATCCACAGATTGCGAGTTGAAAATAAATACTTTTACAAAGAGGAATCTTATGGTAAAGAAATTAACATTAAATTCTCTGGCAACAGCTCTGGTGGACATTCCTGCGGTCAGCATGCCAATTGCGCGCTCCCTCAACTTGAGTCATCTGTGGCATTGTGTTGTGTGACAAAACTGCACATTTTAGAGTGGCCTTTTTTTGTCCCCAGAACAAGGTACACCTGTGTAATGATCATGCTGTTTAATCAGCTTCTTGATATGCCACACCTGTCAGGTAGATGGATTATCATTGCCTAAGAGAGATGCTCACAGGGATGTAAACAAATTTATGCACAAAATTTGAAAAAGAAAATGCTTTTAGTGTGTATGCAATATTTCTGGGATCTTTTATTTTATCTCATGAAACATGGGACCAACTCTTTCTTTACATGTTGCATTTATATTTGTGTTCAGTGTACATAGGGAATGGGGTACCATTTGGGATGCAGACAATAGCTAGTTATGTTACACAATTACAGACCAACCGGATCTCATTTGACGACAGTGAGATTTAACAAGAGTTAGTTCTTTAGTAGAGTTACACACTGGGTGACACTTATGACAGAAGGATGTCCGTCTTTAACATGAGGCGCGGAAATTGAGCTTCATGAGTGAGATGGATTGATACGGTTTCTGGTTAGACTAGTCCCTCTCCTAAGCACTTCAAAGGATAGATACATGTACAGTGCATTCGGCAAGAATTCAGACCCCCTGACTTTTTGCCACATTACATCCTTATTCTAAAATGGATTAATTGTATCTTTGTTTAACTAGGCAAGTCAGTTAAGAACAAATTCTTATTTACAATGACAGCCTAGGAACAGGGACAGAACAACATATTTTTACCTTGTCAGCTTGGGTATTCGATCTCGCAACCTTTCGGTTACTGGCCCAACGCTCTAACCACTATGCTACCTGCCTGGTGGTTAGTGGCTACCTGCCTAGTGGATAGAGCATTCCCTAAATCTGCACACAATAGACATTAAAAACAAAGCAAAAAACAGGTTTAGAAATGTATGCAAATGTATAAAAAATGAATAACTGAAATATTACATTTAATTTACATACAGTACCAGTGAAAAGTTAGGACACCTACTCATTCAAGGGTTTTGCTTAATTTGTATTATTTTCTACATTGTACAATAATAGTGAAGACAGCAAAACTAAGAAATAATACATGTGGAATCATATAGTAACCAGAAGACAGCCCTATTTCGTAAAAGACAAAGTCCATATTATGGCAAGAACAGCTCAAATCTGCAAAGAGAAATGACAGTCCGTTACTTTAAGACATGAAGGCCAGTCAATCGGGTTTTTGCAGTCGCAAAAACCATCAGGCGCTGTAATGAAACTGGCTCTCAGGAGGACCGCTACAGGAAAGGAAGACCCAGAATTACCTCTGCTGCAGAGGATAAGTTCTTTAGAGTTAACTGCACCTCAGATTGCAGCCTAAATTCTTCAGAGTTAAAGTTAGACATCTCAACGTCAACTGTTCAGATGAGACAGCGTGAATCAGGCCTTCATGGTCAAATTGCTGCAAAGAAACCACTACTAAAGATCACCAATAATAATAGACTTGCTTGCGTCAAGAAACACGAGCAATGGACATTAGACTAGACCAAAGAACAGATTTTGCACTGAGGAGTCAAAATGTGAGATTTATTGGTTCCAACCGCCGTGTCTTTGTGAGACGCAGAGTAGGTGAATGGATGATCTCCGCATGTGTAGTTGGTGGTGTGATAGTGCTTTGCTAGTGACACCATCTGTGATTTATTTAGAATTCAAGGCAGACTTTTAACCAGCATGGCTACCACAGCATTCTGCAATGATATGCCACCCCATCTGGTTTGTGCTTAGTGGGACTTTCATTTGTTTTGAGATGGATTGGAATGAGTTAGACTGCAGAGTGAAGGAAAAGCAGCCAACAAGGCTCAGCATATGTGGGAACTCCTTCAAGACTGTTGGAAAAGCATTCCTCATGAAGCTGGTTGAGAAAATGCCAAGAGTGTGCAAAGCTGTCATCAAGGCAAAGGGTAGCTACTTTAAAGAATCTCAAATATATTTTAATTTGTTTAACACTTTTTTGGTTACTACATGATTTCCATGTGTTATTTCATCATTTTGATGTCTTCACTATTATTCTACAATGTAGAAAATAGTAAAAATAAAGAAAAACCCTGGAATGAGTAGGTGTGTCCAAACTACGCTGAAGGGTGACGTGTACGTGCTGCAGGCGGCAGCATTACCCGCTAGACCAGCCTCAGGCACACTTCTAAAATAGATTGATATTGTCTGGTTTGACAACCTGACCACTTCAAATTATTTAATTGGCAACCTGAGGTAAACTACTCTACGTTGGAGACCTGAGGTGAACTACTGGACGGTGGTACCTGAGGTGAACTACTACTTTACATTGGAGACCTGAGGTTAACTACTGTATCTTGGTACCCGAGGTGACCTAACGTACGATGGATGGTAGCACAATAGAGTGTAATGATGACCAAACATTGCAGGCAGAAATAGAACGCGAGACATTCTACCATGTGCATACAGATCTGACAACAGAATAGAAAGGATACAGGATACAGATAGGACAATTCTTAATCTATGCCTATACTCAATCCTTCAGTATGTAAAATGGGGTGATGGAAATGTAAAAATGTAAATATAAAACCAAAACAAATCCACCAAGGATTTTAGTTTCATTTAGCCATTTTGACAAGCTAATTAAGTAAGCCTTGTCCAAGCCAGAATTGTCCATTTTGACTTAAGTATCGGGTCAATAAACATTAACAATTCCTTCACAACATAGGTTACATACAGACACTGGCTTGGTTCAGCCAATGCATTGGTCAGTTACTGTCAGTCAATGTTATGAAACACTTTCAGTG
This sequence comes from Salvelinus sp. IW2-2015, assembly GCF_002910315.2. Lineage (NCBI taxonomy): Eukaryota > Metazoa > Chordata > Actinopteri > Salmoniformes > Salmonidae > Salvelinus > Salvelinus sp. IW2-2015. The sequence goes on along the minus strand of NC_036859.1, from coordinate 639,811 downwards.
AGGCCCAAGTTTCTCTCACTCACTCACTGGTTCACTGTCAAGTCGGAGAGGTGCGAGAAGGGGGCCAGTCAGAGCCAGTAGCCGAGCAATACACAAATTGTTTATGAATTGTCACAGTTGCGCAACAGAATCTCACAAACTGGTCTGATGACATGACCCAATCTCAACCCACCGCCTTTTCAGTTTAATGAAAAGGGTAGCTTCACATTACTATGAGTTTTTTTTTCTCAACTCTCAGTCCAACTCGCTCTCTCGTCACATAGGCTGAAAACAAACTCGACAGCGTTTAACATCCATAACAAGTACAGAGGTGTCAGTCGAGCGTTTGATTTGTTGCAATGCTGCTAGACAAAGGCTGTTTAAGAGGGTTAACTCCCACGCCTAAATACATTAATGGTGCAAGAGTAGGTATAGGCCTATTTCATCACAAAGTCTCAAGAATTCTACTACACTGACTCTTACCAGCTTTTCAAATAGTTAAAAGATCACGAGTGGGTCACCAGGTGCAGACGGGGTGAATAGAAACCATACGCAGGACTATAGAGTGTGACAATTTAGTCGGATTTTGCGACCTTTTAACTTGGCTGTGCGAGTTTCATTTTTAATTGCTTGCACTGGTGCGAGCTGCCCATTCCACCTCAATCAAAAAGTCCTATTTTTGTGCAGATAAATTCATGAATTTGTTCTACAGTAAAGTGCATTATCCTCATGATTCCTGTAATAAGTGTCTACCCTGGCAGTGTGCCTGCCTGTTTCACTGGGGCAGGCTGCTGTAATGAACGAGCCTCTCACTCACTCTCCCCACTCGTGATTGTAGAACATTTCAAAATGCAATTGCAGGGGAGGAAAAACACAACTTTGGAAGCAACTAGTTGTCCATATTAAAAAGAGAGGAGTGTCTCGGCCTTCTACTGTAGGTATAATTGCTATTTTTCAACTATCATTACTGTGCTCAAAGCACTGTTCTACAATCAAGATACCTGATACGTCTTTGAAATACAGAGGGTGTGGAATTGCGCATCGGCCATCGCAAGTGAACTAGCCTCATTGCACTTACATGGCTACTGGCAGTAGGTGTTATATTTAGAGAGTTAGCGATCTAGCTAATGTGTTGCGTTTCTACTTCCTCGGGTGGTGAATTAGCACCAACTGAATTAAGCAAATATATAATGTTAATGTACATAAAGATGAAGGCAAATTAATCTCTATTTAACAAAACATTCTGGAGCTCTATTTGACAGTAAAATATTTTTTTTTAATAGCCTAATTGTCAAGCTAAAATGCATGACAATCACTGGATTAGGTTGCATATCAAAATATTTTGAATCGTGCATTCCTGCTTGGACATGTAAGACGTAACAACTTACTGAAAAAATATATAAAAACGCAACATGCAACAATTTCAAAGATTTTACTGAGTTAGAGTTCATAAGGAAATCAGTCATTTGAAATAAAAAAAATTAGGCACTAATCTATGGATTTCACATGACTGGGCAGCGGTGCAGCCATGAGTGGGCATAGGCTCACCCACTGGGGCCACAAATAAGACAAATAACAGCACAACAGTGGTGTGCAGAATGGCATCTCGTCAATCCTTGTCACAGACAGGCTATTGCAGCAGACGACCACTCTGGGTTCCACTCCTATCAGCTAAAAACAAGGAGAAGCGGCTCCAGTTGGCACGCGATTACCAACACTAGACAATTAAGGAGTGGAAAAACATTGCCTTGTCCGAGGAATCCCGGTTCCTGTTGAGTCATGCTGATGGCAGAGTCAGGATTTGCTGCAAGCAGCATGAGTACATGGACCCATCCAGACTGGTGTCAAAGGTACAGAATGGTGGCGGTGGTGTACTGCCGTCCAATCTGCAGCAACTGCGTGATGCCATCGCGTCAGCATGAACCAACATCCCTGTGGAATGTTTCCAACTTGTAAAATACATGCCCCAAAGAAATCAGGCTGTTCTGGAGGCAAAGGGGGTCCCGACCCAGTACTAGATGGGTGTAACTAATTAACTGGCCGGTGAGTGCAAATTGCCCTCTTTTAATCTCCGTCTTTGTTGGGAGGACAACAGAAGCTAGGTTGTTTGTACCATGTCCATCCTTTATCCTTACCATTCATTTGAACTAATTTGGTTTATCCAATCTCATTCAAATCAGTGTCAGTGTAAAAAACCTACAATGAAAGTGGTTGGTTTGACATAATACTTTAAGACCAAACTAACTATTTTAATCTCCATCTTTGTTTACTCACTTACTGTTGTACATGTGCATCCGGTTCCTTCACCATTCATTTGAAATAAGCTAATTTGTTTCATCCAATTTGATCCAGTGCTTTGATAAACCTGCTGTGATTTCAGAAAGTGTCTGGTTTGACATTAAGTACCCTCTTTTAATCTGTAATTTTGTTAACTAATTTACTGCTATTTGCAACACAACAGTCAATCTAGTGAATCACACAGATTCAGATGTGTAGATGGCTAATACATGTACAAGTCTTGTAATAATGACTAGTAGTGAGTGAATGTGTGGCGTATGTGTGTTGGTATGTGTAAGTGCTGAGAAGTGTATGTCTGCGTTAGGCTGTGTGTGTGTGTGTGTGTGTGTGTTGGATGAGAGTGTAGGGATGCTGAGAAGTGTTTGTGTGTGTGCACTCTAGTCCTATTCAGAGGGGCTACTGATTACAACTGTGAGACAACCTAACTTACTAACTAGTAAATAGTTACCCTACTTTTTGTTCATGATCATGTCATCCCAATTACTCTGTTACCACCCCCGGTGTGTGTTTGTTTGTGTGCGCGCACTCAAGCGTGTGGGCGCCACATTACTCTTCAGTGTAGACTCCCAGGAGTGCATAAAATCTCAATATATATGTTAACAATAGGACCACCTGACTTTAAGTTAATGGGTTTAACATACTGTATTTGTTTTATTCTGTACAGACTACTTAGCATATTATTATGCATCTAATTTGCATTAAGCCGTATTTTTTAAATTCTAATTTCAAAAATGGTTTCAATTTGTTACAAACTCTCAGTTATGCATAAAGCATGTATATTTGTTAATAATATGACCATTGGCCTCAAAGCACTGTAATTATGCATTCTGTACTGCCTAATGTGCATATTAAGTGCCTAATTGTCATAATATTAAGTCAGAACAATATGACCACTCCATCTTAAGATATTGGACAAAACTTGTTGAAATTAAGAATCCATGCAGGTGATTTGGTGCCTTTTTGACAAGGGATTATCATTGTCCTGTCCACTATTTTTTTTGTACCTTTTCTGATCACGTGAAAATAAGATCTCAGCGATGGTAAGTCTCTACACCCTCATGAAATAAAGTGTTGTGTCCTGAAAAGCTGTACTATTTGGAATACAAAGTATAACACCAGAACCAGTGTCTCATTTTGAGCCCTAACACCCTACCCCTAATCAATGTGATGTACATTGTACGTTTTGCATTGCACCCATTTGATAACCAAGCACATTTATGGGATAGACATGAACAATTGCAGGTTGCAAAGGCATTTTGATCAGTTTAGGTGGTTAAGTAATTGTTTTACTAACCAAAAAGTCAATCAAATAGACCTTTGTCCGTTTAAATCTAGCGTATCTAACGAAAAGGCTGGCCTTGCTGTCATCATAGCGGATATTGATGTCAAAGCAGAGCCTTCCAAAAGCAAGTTAAGTGACACTCTTAAATTAGGTACAATTATACAAGTGAACACATCTGACACAGATGAGTAGGGTGAGAAGATTATAACTAGCTACTTACTTTCTGTATTTTCTCCATTCGTTTGCTGACAATTCCATACGTAGACAGCAGTCACAAAAACCACAAGGAAAGTCCGCGGACACATATTTCCTTAAATCAATATCCGACCGACGACACAGTCGAGAGCAACTGGGTTAGAATCCGTGTCAACTCGGTTAAAACTAGCTGGCAGGTGGTAGCTGTCAATTGGTTTGTTCGCTAAGCCACGAGAACCCAGAGGTAAACAAAAATAAAAACATGCATTCCGGAAAAATGGGCGGAGGGAAGTTGGAGTCCAACGTGTTCGTTCACTGGCTACCTGGTTAGCCACTGCTAGTTATCTGTACAGATCTGGTGGATATTCAAAATCGCCACAAACAAATGCAACAGTGTGATTCATTGTGGACAAACGAAGCTAAAGTCTCACTTGCCAATAACTTGCATGGCATTGAGTCTTTTCAATTGTTCTTGATTCAATCCGCAGTCTCGAAAGTCTGAACAGGCCAAGGGGAGTAGCTAGCTAACTGCTAGCTAATGTTAGCTGGCTGTGCAGCAGGCCACAACGCAAGGTAGTGCGATTTGATACCAACTCGCAATTGAATTACGCTTTCGGTAACACTCGCTATGGCGCCGTGTCTACTTCGGAAATTGCTTATTCCCTTGCATTGAAAGAACAAAAAAACACAGCTAGTGATGTGCAGCAATTTCTCTCGTGTCGCAGTCCCGCATTCTGTAGCTTCCCTTATGACAACTTCAGGTTCATGGCACGCGTGGCGTACTCAACCAAATCCACGGGTCACTGGGTTTCACGCTCATCCGCTGGTGTCGTTCACAAAAATACCCAAATAATAAACGCAAAAGTATTGCGATTACTAGGTAGTTTACTTAAACTCATCTGAACCTTGTATGGAGAGAATAAATAATTAAACCGCAAACTCGATTCGGTCAATACTGACATTAACGAGACTTCCACGCAAGACAACATTGACTGTCAGACTTCGCCGTTGGTCAAGTTGTTCGCACTATTTCGTCACAATAAAGCGCGTTTCGGTGATTTTACATGAGGGATATCTCCCTTCAAAATGACCACATGGTTATTGCACAACGACAACAGCAAAAAATAAAGTCGAAAACTTATATTTTAGTCTCCCACATGAGAGGTAGATTGTTAAATCCTCTTCTCTGCCTCTCCTCCGCCAGTAAACAAAACCTGCAAGTGAGCCAGCTGGGGCTAAAGGGAAACACGGACTGGAATATATTGGATTAGGCAGTTAGACTAAAGATACTGTAAAAACCTACATTGCATCTGTGAATAGGCTACAAACGAGCGGGGGTCATACCATGGGTAATTTTTACTACTATAACCCATAGAAACGCATTAAATAACACATTCATAAATGGCAAAAAATCAAGTAAAAAAAATAATCAGAAGGAATAAGATTTTTAAGTGTCTGTCCTATATTTAGAAGAAGACCGATTTTCGGTCACCTTTCACCGCAGATGCGGAAGGCCGAAATAGGTGGGTGAGTGAGATTGAGATGCAGCCCATGGAAGAAAAAAAAACTGATATCTCTAGTTTAAATGTACTGATTTTCATGGGGATTTTTATTATTATTAATTACTTAGATTGACGCACCGCGACGTCAATAGACTCTTAATGAATTATGTGTTGGAATAAAGGTCCACTTTCAATTAGGGTCATGAGTAGGTTGATTGAACTCCACTCCATGGTCAAGGAAGTTTCTGTTGAACTCCACCAATGGAGTGGAGCAGAGACCAGGCTTTGTGGTCAATACTTAAACAAATGTAAATTATGAAACGCCTACCTTGTACCTATGTTTGTCGTCTGTAGTTGAGTGACTTTCTTTGTCAGTTGGTGGTTGTATTTGATTAACATTTATTGAAAAAGTATGGATTTCAAACAAACAAAGGCATGCAACTACAGAGGGCAAATATAAGTGCACAGTAAGCGTTTAATAATTGAAAGTATTGCCCTTGGGGCGAATTGATGTAGTTGGAGCTGAATTCCCTAGGAGTTCATCAGAAACTTCCTTGACCATAAAGAGTTTAGTCAGCTAGGTCAGGAGGAAAAATGATTTGTTAGAACACTTGTTGATTACATTTTAATTTCTTCCCCCTCTTATTTAGTTTAATGTTCAGCGGACACCAACCAACCTGCCCATCCAGTTTTAAGACATGGTGGGAAAGGGGCGGGGGCAGTATGCTACAAGAGGTTGTGTGTCTGTTAATCATGGTCTGCATTACAAACGGCACCCTATTCCCTTTATAGGGCACTACTTGAATAGGGTGCCATTTGAGACACAAACTCGTAGGCTAGACCAACAATTCAAGGACACCTAAGCAGTACCTGCAATATTCTCTTTGGAAAGGGGGATACCTATTCAGTTGTACAACTGAATGCTTTCAACTGAAATGTGTCTTCTGCATTTAACCCAACCCCTCTGCCTTAATCGACATCCACGTCGTTGATGCCCGGGGAACAGTGGGTTAACTGCCTTGCTCAGCGGCAGAACAATTTTTACCTTGTCAGCTCGGGGATTCGAAGGTTGCTGGCCTAACGCTCTAACCACTAGACTACCTGTTTAAACATCACATTGTCCAGCATTGTTATCTCTTCTCTCTGTGTTAGTCCTTGGCAGCCTTTATGGGAAAAACAGCTGCACTGAAACCCCTATGCTCAGATAGACCATATCCTCCCTATGGCAATGTTAAAGAGTTCTTCTGCTGTCTCCATAGGATAACCCCTTGAAAAAACATTTTTGGTTCCAGGTAGAACCCATTCCACAGAGGGTTCTACATGGAACCCAAAATGGTTCTATGTGGAACACAAAATGCTTCTCCCTGGAAACAAAAAGGCTTTTTCAAAGGCCTATCCCTCTTGAGTTGAGACAACGTGTTTTTTATGAAGTTAAACGTGCTCTTTATGAAAAATGTTTTTTGGGACCAAGTTACACTTCTCAAAAGGCAGCAAACTGGTGGAACGACCCACAAATACTGGCTCTCCTCGTCCCTGGCTGCAACTCTTTCCCACACTTCGTTGCTGGCGTGGAGAGGACAATGTGTTCTTCTCAACCAACTTAACTGGTAAAATAAGGGTTCTAGATAGATAATAGATAATAATAGAAAAATAGATTTGACTATATTGCATCTAAAATGGCACCCTATTACCTATATAGTGCACTACTTTCGATGAGAGCCCTATGGGCCCTGGTCAAAAGTAGTTCACTACATAGGGAATAGGCTCCCATTTGGGACGCATATTTTGATAGGGTGGAGATGCTTATTGTTCATTTACTGTAATCATAACTAACCACAAGCCTACCTGTGTTGAAAAGTTGATGGGTGATGCTTATAACTGATAACAACAAGCGGAATGATGACTTAGATTAGTTTTCCTGTACTGGCAGCCAGGGGATTGGCTGGACAATACCACCAGTGTTAACTCACTACCTGTTAGCATCCTGCCTTCCCAGCAGGATCAGTACATTTCGGATAAAAAAAGGAACCTCTGCTGTCATCAATTATGAGAAAATAGCCCTCAATCTTACAGGAATTCAAACACATGCACACCAATGATGTCTATAAACCCTAGATGACTGACAGGGGATGCTGTATTGAAGCCACTGTGCAGCCATTTTGGAACTACATTCATTAAGCATGCATTTTGACACCTTAATGCATGCTTTTAAATTATTAGGTGAATCAAGTGAACTAGTTCAGGGCTAAAACAAAATTGTGAAACGTTTGGAGCTCCCCGTGGAGAAGCTTGAGAATCACTGGGCTAACTTAACCAGGTAACATTTCAAGTTAGTATCTCAAAATGTTGAGTTAGGATCTCAATATCTTGAGGTAGTATCTCAACATTTGTAGATACTAAATGTTGAGATAACATCAACATATAAAAATGAATTGGGCATTCGCAAAAGTAATAAGACCCCTTGACTTTTCCCACATTTTGTTACGTTACAGCCTTATTTTAAAATGGATTCAGTGTTTTTTCCCCCTCATCAATCTACAAACAATACCCCATAATGACAAACAAAAACGTTTTTTAGAAACGTTAGCAAATGTATTAAAAATAGAAAACAGAAATACTTTATTTACATAAGTATTAAAACTTGCTATGAGACTTGAAATTGAGCTCAGGTGCATCCTGTTTCCATTGATCATCCTTGAGATGTTTCTACAACTTGATTAGAGTCCACCTGTAGTAAATTCAATTGATTGGACATGATTTGGAAAGGCACACACCTGTCTATATAATGTCCCACAGTTGACAGTGCATGTCAGAGCAAAAACCAAAGCCATGAGGGCAAAGGAATTGTCCGTAGAGCTCCGAGACAGGATTGTGTCAAGGCACAGATCTGGGGAAGGGTACCTGTGCAGCGACGCTCCCCATCCAAACTGACAGAGCTTGAGAGGACCTGCAGAGAAGAATGTAAGAAACTCCCCAAACACTGTTGTGCCAAGCTTGCAGCATCATACCCAAGAAGACTCAAGGCTGTAATCGCTGCCAAAGGTCCATCAACAAAGTACTGAGTAAAGGGTCTGAATACTTACAGTACCAGTCAAAAGTTTGGACACACCTACTCATTCCTGGGTTTTTCTTTATTTTCACTATCTTATACATTGTAGAATAATAGTGAAAACATCAAAACCATTAAATAACACATAAGGAATCATGTAGTAACCAAAAAAGTGTTAAACCAATCTAAATATATTTCATATTTGAGATTCTTCAAAGTAGCCACCCTTTGCCTCGACGACAGCTTTGCACACTCTTGGCATAGTATGACATAGTAATAGGTCAGCTGTAAAACTGTATTTTATGGGCTATGATGGGACAAGACTTTTTAGAATCTGGTCGTATTGTAAAAACTACACAACAACTGCAATTGGACAATACAACTAACAGCTTGCTTTATGCAGGGTTGCATTGTGTACGCCTTTGCATCTGTAATTAAATAGTTACTCACACAGTACGTCGTCACTATTGTGTTAATTGATTCATTCCAGTCAATCCTTTGGGTTGATAATGTCTAAGTAGCCTAGCCACCTGAAGTTGTAATATAAAACAAATTTGATGACATTCACATTTTCTCTTAACGCAAATAAATAGGCCTCTTTTCGGCTATAAATACAGGAACATAGCTTGGGCTATTACTGCTTCGTTTCCCCTGGCCAGATGGGATCAGAGCTCATAGGCTTCTCTAGACTACCTGCAGCTGTGATTGTTATTAGGCTACAGCTGATAAGACTGAAACACAAATTGTACACGAGATGACCAATCATGAGACAAATCAGTCTAAACAACAGTACTTTGACCCTCTTTTCAACGCTTTTGTGTCAATATTTTTTATTCAACTGAATAAAAACTGCCAGCTCGCCACACATTTGCCAGTGGCAGGGCTGTGCTGATCTCTGCAACATGGATACATTGAAATCATTTGCCACATTGCTACAAATAAATACATATTTCTTGTATGTATGTTCTACTATCAAAAAATGTCAAGTTAGTTTGGGCTTCCATACTAATGTTACTGTCCTCAATACAACAAATAAATACTACTGTAGAATTGCATTAATTCCTATGGAGGACTGCTCCTTCTGAGTGTCAATATGGCGGCCGGTGGCTTCAAAGCATCTAATTGGCCAATACATAGCATCAGCAATCCAGGGTTTCAGTATATATCTTTGGGTGGTCCACACGCACATGTGCACCCCCCCCACCGAGAGCAATTATAGCTCTGAATCTGTTATTGTGTTGAATTGACATAAATCTGCTATAGTTAATCAATAGCTGTGGAAATGCAGCTCTTGGCTTTCACATACCGTTGCGGCAATATTGTACACTAGTATTATTGCAGTGTTTGTTGTTGTATTAGACAGCCATATTCCCCTCCTTTCTAGGAGATGTGGGATGCGTCCCAAATGGCACCCTATTACCCATGTCAAAAGTAGTGCACTATGTAGGAAAAGGGGTGCCATTTGGGATGCAGTCGTGATGGCTGGTAAACCTCCAGACAACTGCTTCCTCCGATCACAGAGGACAGAGCAGAGATCAGGTTTGAGTCCCAAATGGCACCCTATCCCCTGTAGTGCACCCCTTTTGACTAGGGCCCATAGGGTTCTATAGTGCAAAAGTACTAGTCTCTGGTCAAAAATAGTGTACTAGGGAACAGGGTGCCAGCTAGGACGGATACCAAATCATGCAGAGGAGAGAGTAACTAGAATAATAAACATGTGTAATGAGTGCGCTGCAGTTGAATACCAGGAACAACAGTCACTGGCACCATCACCTCAAGGATCAGTACACTACAACGGCTTAGAGAGAGATCATGGTGGTTTGCAGCCAAAATGGCACCCTATTCCCTACGTAGTGCACTACTTTTGAGCAGGGCCCTTAGGAAACAGGGTGCCATTTGGGATGCAAACCATGTCAGCAAGGCCATCACATAGTACATTGATTCAACATCATGAAATGTGATGAGATGAGAGGGTCAGAGAGGTGAATGTTATAGCCATCTTACTATGGACGATGTAGTTCAACGTGCCATCCGCAGGCTGTGGAGTGGGAGGTGAGTCTCTCACAGGCACTGGATGGGGCCTCGCACTGGGCTTTCTGATAGCAGTTCTTTTCAAAAAAGTGTTGACTTGTGTTGATTGGTATTGAATGTGGTTACCTTAGCTATTTCAGTTAATGCACTTATTGTAAATTGGTCTGGGTAAGAATGTCTGCTAAATGACTATGAAGTAAAGTCCCAGGCTATGGGAGAGAGGGAGATAGGTTAAGAGGGAGAGGGGGGTGAGGGTAAGGGTGAGAGAGAGGTGACCAGCAGCTTTGAGCCATTGAGCCGATTTCAGCACGTCACTAATCTGGGAACATCTTTTATTATAAGAAGGTGTAAGGAAGCCAAACGGATTGTGATGCACTTCTTGACACAAATTATAATCTCATAGTCTGTCTGTAGGTATGTGGAGTTATAATAACATTATGGCACTAGGCAGTTTTAGTTTCAATCACCCTGTTCAGGTATTTTGTTCCAGTCTTTTGTTCACAACATTTCCAGTAACAGTTTATTTTAAGGGTATAACACTTCACAATACATTCATAACGATTACATTACACATTCATAAGCAATACAAGTCACGTAGGTACACTTCAAATAAAGTGTTACCAAATTTCCATTGAGGAAAATATCATTTATTTAGCAGTATGCAGTGGCTGATTGTGGGTGTTTACAGTAAGGCTTGTTTTGCCTGCTTGACAGTGTAGTTCAAGAAGGAAATTGAAGCATGATACTTTCCCATCATTTCTGATGGAAATAAGAGCGAGAACGAGCACACAAATAGATGCCTGGTCTAGTTAATGGCGACATTATAACACAAATACATGTTGTGAGGTCTACTGAGGTTCTTTTGAACAACAATTTAAGACCGGGGCCATGCATAGAGCTAAGCTCAGCAGTATTGATGTAGTATTGACAGTCTAGCTTCCTGTCCAGGGGGTGTACTTGTACATCAAGCCAACTCACGGTACATGAAACAGCAGATAAGCTCCTTCCCCTATGGGCCACTCTGGCTCGGACAAGGCTTACTTATTGACGACAACTGAAGGATAGCAGATGACCGGTAAACACATGATGCTATTGTTGACAGTATGTAACCAGTAGCCATGGAGCCATGGTCTGTGTCCCAAATGGCACTCTATTCTCTAACAAAAGTTTTCCAAAGGGGTTCTTCAGCTGTTCCCATAGGAGAACCCTTTTTGGTTCCATGGTAGGTAATTTATTCATCCATTCATTCAGATTACACTAGCATTTTGTTTTTTTACAACATAAAACAGTCAATTTACGGTATTGTACTGTCATTACACAGCACTAGCTTTGATACTGTATTACAGCAGGTGTACTGTAATATAAACTATAGCATTTTGTTTACCACCGAGCTGCCTGTATCTACTGTCAGATTCACGGTAACCCCTTTACAGTGTAGATAGCACCTTTTTTTCTACTAGTGTATGAAATGCACTACTTTTGACCAGAGCCCCATGGCTCTGTGGCTCTCAAAAGTAGTCCACTATATAGGGAATAGGGTGCCGCAGTATTTGGTATGTAGACATAGAGTCAGAAGGCGGTTGTTGATTGAGTGACTGACTGACTCCTAATCCTGCTAGCCCTCATCCGGTTCCAGGGGCCTGGGGGAGGCAGGTAAAAGCTAGGACCCTCTCTTTCGCCCCTCTCTCTATCTTCCTCTCTCTCTCTCTCTCTCTCTCTCGCCCTCTACCTCCCTCTTCTCTCTCAGGGGTTTCTCTGAAATCCCATTACACATTGCACAGCAGTGGCCAGCTCAGAGATGATTATGTAGCTGCTCCTACACACTGATCTAAGGTCAGTTTTCAGTATATACACTGAGTGTACAAAACATCAAGAACACCTGCTCTTTCCAAGACATAGACTGACCAGGTGAAAGCTATGATCCATTATTGATATCACTTGTTAAATCCACATCATTCAGTGTTGATGAAGGGGAGGAGACAGGTTAAAGAAGGATTTTTAAGCCTTGAGACAATTGAGACATGGATTGTGTATGTGTGCCATTCAGACAGTTAATGGGCAATACAAAAGATTTAAGTGCCTTTGAACAGGGTATGATAGTAGGTGTCAGGCGCACCGGTTGTGTCAAGAACTGCAACATTGCAGGGTTTTTCATCACAGTTTCACGTGTGTATCAAGAATGGTCCACCACCCAATGGACATCCAGCCAACTTGACACATCTGTGGGAAGCATTGGAGTCAACATGGCCCAGCATCCCAGTGGAACACTTTCGACACCTTGTAGAGTCCATTCCCCGAAGAATTGAGGCTGTGCTGATGGCAAAAGGGGGATGGGTGCAACTTAATATTAGGCAGGTGATCCTAATGTTTGGTATAGTCTTGTGTGTAATACATCTGAGAATATGTAAACCTGGTGATCCAAATACCAATTCCCACTGGGAATTTCACTTTGGGAATACGGTTCCAACGTTCCCAAAAATAGTTGTCTTGTCTGCTGCCTGGTATATTGACTCATACTATATATCTGCAGATCTTAGAGAAACATTCATCAGAGCTGGACGTACCTCAAATGGATGATCTTAACCGGTCGGATATAGACATGGAGTCAGAAATGACCCTCATCGAGAGGATCAAATCCATCAAACAGGAGAAGTGAGTGAAGAGACTGAGGCTCCTCTAGTTCTCTGTTATGGGGTGCAAAATCTTGTTCTAGCCCAGCACTAACACATCTGACTGAACTAATCACCAATGAATCAGATGTGTTAAAGAGGAACGCTATCTCAGTAGAAGCTGTCAGTGTTAAAGGGGCAGTGGTTCAAAATGTGATTTCCCAGTTTTTTAAAGATATTTCCACGAGGTCGAAATAGCAATCTGAAAGTGAAAATTATGATAATGCCATTTTTGTGTAACAGCTGTTTCAAAAAATGCCTGGAATTTCTGCCTGTTCAGGTGGGATGGAGTTTTTTTGCCCAGATCATGACATGACAATCTGATCTAATTATTCTGACCAATGACCAGTCATCTTTTATTTGAATATGTATCCTCCTACTTTGAAGGGGTAAGCGGTGTATGCACAATATACCATACAGCTCAGCATTTCTCAATACATTCCTGGACCTTTAGAGGGGTGCACAATTTTGTTAAACCCAGCACTAACTCACCTGATTCAAATAATCACTGAGCCCTTGTTAGTTGAATCAGGTGTGTTATAGTGCTTGACTAGAACAAAAGAGGGGGGGTGCAACTCAATATTAGGAAGGTGTTCTTAAGGTTTTGTACACTCAATGTATATATTATCTCCCTTAATGATTAAGGTAAGGATTTAGGAGAAGTAAACTGATCATAGACCTGCTCTGCCCAGGAATGGGGTACAGTCTGGATGAAGCAGCAAGATTGGACACCCATGGAGTCATCACAGCTTAGGTAGCAAATCTCTTACTGCTAGAGCAAATCTGTTAGGGCTTGACTCATTACTTACTTAACTATTCAATCCGATAGCCCCTTTTTCGGCTATGAAACATTTAAAGGCAATCTTACTGCGGTCTCCGAGACTTCATTCAGTCAACGCTGCAGATGTTGGCTTAATTGTAAATGACCTTTAAATGTCATAGTGGTCAGTGTGGCTGACGTCTGGTGAGGTACAGTAGAAACCTCATGATGATAGCATCACCATCAAAATGGCCAGATAAACGCTGGACAACAGTCAGTGGGGGAATAGGGTTTAAAACAGATTGAGTCTAGTTCCGGATTAAAAAACACTTTCAATGGAGATTCACAGGTAAACCGGCCCTTCGGGTACTTCAAGCCTTGAGCTACACATGAATGTCCTTGACACAGTACTGAAAAGCTAACCCAATAGCCCTCAGCTTATTCCTCTATGTAGGTAACCAGCTGCACACTGTTCAAACATGACAACTAAAACAACAGGGTCAGGGTTCAGCCTGATAAGAGCCATGCGAAGGCCTCTCTCGCTCTGTTATATCATGTATGATAATATATGTAGCTCAGTCTAGTGTTTGTTATTCGGCCAAGTCTGCCACAGTGTCATAAAGTGCTTGTCTTGTAGAATATATACAGTACATTCGGAAAGTATTCAGACCCCTTGACTTTTTCCCCCCACATTTTGTTACGTTACAGCCTTATTCTAAAATGGATTAAATAAATCAAAATCCTCTTCAATCTACACACAATATCCCACAATGACAAAGTGAAAACAGGTTTCTAGAAATGTTAGGAAATGTATTAAATATAGAAAAGAGTAATACTTTATTTACATAAGTATTAAGAACCTTTGCTATGAGACTCAGGTGCATCCTGTTTCCATTGATCATCCTTGAGATGTTTCTACAACTTGATTGGAGTCCATCTGTAGTAAATTCAATTGATTGGACATGATTTGGAAAGGCACACACCTGTCTATATAATGTCCCACAGTTGACAGTGCATGTCAGAGCAAAAACTAAGCCATGAGGTCAAATTAATTGTCTGCAGACTTCCGAGACAGGATTGTGTCAAGGCACAGATCTGGGGAAGGGTACCAAAAGACCTGCAGCATTGAAGGTCCCCAAGAACATAGTGGCCTCCATCATTCTTAAATGGAAGAAGTTTGGAACCACCAAGATTCCTCCTAGAGCTGGCCGCCCGGCCAAACTCAGCAATCGGGGAAGAAGGGCCTCCACCAATCAGGCCTTTATGGTAGAGTGGCCAGACGGAAGCCACTCCTCAGTAAAATGCACATGACATCCCGCTTGGAGTTTGCCAAAAGACAACTAAAGACTTTCAGACTATGAGAAACAAGATTCTCTGGTCTGATGAAACCAAGATTGAACTCTTTGGCCTGAATGCCAAGCGTCACATCTGGAGGAAACCTGGCACCCTCCCTAAGGTGAAGCATGCTATTGGCAGCATCATGCTATGGGGATGTTTTTCAGTGGCAAGGACTGGGAGACTTGTCAGGATTGAGGGAAAGATGAATGGAGAAAAGTACAGAGATCCTTGAAGAAAACCTGTTCCAGAGCACTCAGGACCTCAGACTGGGGCGAAGGTTCCCCTTCCAACAGGACAACGACCCTAAGCACACAGCCAAGATAATGCAGGAGTGGCTTCGGGACAAAGATTGGAAAGCTGCCGCGGTCATCCCCCTCTTCAAAGGGGGAGACACTCTAGACTCAAACGTATAGACCTATATCCATCCTGCCCTGCCTTTCTAAAATCTTCGAAAGCCATGTTAAATAAATCAAAATACATTTTAGATTTTTCAAAGTAGCCACCTTTGCCTTGGTGACAGGGTGGCAGGTAGGCTAGTGGTTACAGCGTTGGGCCAGTAACCGAAAGGTTTCTAGATAGAACCCCCAAGCTGACAAGGTAAAAATCTGTCGTTCTGCCCCTGAACAAGGCAGTTGTTGTTCCTAGGCCGTCATTGTAAGAATTTGTTCTTAAATGACTTGCCTAGTTAAATAAATAAAAACATATATTTTTTTCAAAAATGACAGCTTTGCACACTCTTGGCATTCTCTCAACCAGCTACATCGGATATGCTTTTCCAACAGTCTTGCAGGAGTTCCCACATATGCTGAGCACATGTTGGCTGCTTTACCTTCACTCTGCAGTCCAACTCATCCCAAACCATCTCAATTGGGTTTAGGTCGGGTAAATGTGGAGGCCAGGTCATCTGATGCAGCACTCCATCACTATCCTTAATCAAATATTCCTTACACAGGCTGGAGGTGTTTTTTATTTTTATTTTTTTATTTATTTTTTATTTCACCTTTATTTAACCAGGTAGGCTAGTGTGTTGGGTCATTGTCCTGTTGAAAAACTAATGATAGTCCCACTATGCGCAAATCAGATGGGATTGTGTATCGCTGCAATTTCGACAATTTCCGGTGAAATTGCAGAGTGCAAAATTCAAATTAAATTACTACAAATATTAAACTTTCATGAAATCACAAGTGCAATACATCAAAATAAAGCATAACAAACAGATCACCAACCATTTCGAATCCCACCGTACCTTCTCTACTGTGCAATCTGGTTTCCGAGCTGGTCATGGGTGCACCTCAGCCACGCTCAAGGTCCTAAACGGTATCATAACCGCCATCAATAAAAGACAGTACTGTGCAGCCATGCAGCCAGTCTTCATCGACCTGGCCAAGGCTTTCGACACTGTCAATCACCACATTCTTATCGGCAGACTCAATAGCCTTGGCTTCTCAAATGACTGCACTGCCTGGTTCACCAACTACTTCTCAGATAGAGTTCAGTGTGTCAAATCGGAGGGCCTGTTGTCCTCTGGCAGTCTCTATGGGGGTGCCACAGTGTTCAATTCTCCGCCGACTCTTTTCTCTGTATATATCAATGATGTCACTCTTGTTGCTGGTAATTCTCTGATCCACCTCTACGCAGACGACACCATTCTGTATACATTTGGCCCTTCTTTGGACACTGTGCTAACAAACCTCCAAACGAGCTTGAATACAATACAACACTCCTTCCGTGGCCTCCAACTGCTTTTAAATGCTAGTAAAACTAAGTGAATGCTCTTCAACCGATTACTACCCGCCCGCCCGACTAGCATCACTACTCTTGACGGTTCTGACTTAGAATATGTGGACAACTACAAATACCTAGGTGTCTGGTTAGACTGTAAACTCTCCTTCCAGACTCACATTAAGCATCTCCAATCCAAAATTAAATCTAGTTTCCTATTTCGCAACAAAGCCTCCTTCACTCATGCTGCCAAACATACCCTCGTAAAACTGACTATCCTACCGATCCTTGACTTCGGCGATGTCATTTGCAAAATAGCCTCCAACACTCTACTCAGCAAATTGGATGTAGTCTATCACAGTGCCATTTGTTTTGTCACCAAAGCCCATATACTACCCACCACTGCGACCTGTATGCTCTTGTTGGCTGGCTCTCACTACATATTCGTCGCCAGACCCACTGGCTCCAGGTCAACTATAAGTCTTTGCTAGGTAAAGCCCCACCTCATCTCAGCTCACTGGTCACCATAGCAACACCCTGTGCTATGCTACACCCTGTGTAGCACGCACTCCAGCAGGTATATTTCACTGGTCATCCCCAAAGCCAACACTTCCTTTGGCCGCCTTTCCTTCCAGTTCTCTGCTGCCAATGACTGGAACAAATTGCAAAAATCACTGAAGCTGGAGTCTTATATCTCCCTCACTAGCTTTAAGCATCAGCTGTCAGAGCAGCTTACAGATCACTGTACCTGTACACAGCCAATCTGTAAACAGCACACCCAACTACCTCATCCCCATATTATTACTTACCCTCTTGCACACCAGTATTTCTACTTGCAAATCATCATCTGCACATCTTTCACTCCAGTGTTAATGCTAAATTGTAATTATTTCGCCTCTATGGCCTATTTATTGCTACTTACCTCCCTACTCTTCTACATTTGCACACACTGTACAGTACATAGATTTTTCTGTTGTGTTATTGACTATGTTTGTTTATGTGTTACTCTGTGTTGTTTTTGTTGCACTGCTTTGCTTTATCTTGGCCAGGTCGCAGTTGTAAATGAGAACTTGTTCTCAACTGGCCTACCTGGCTAAATAAAGGTGAAAAAAAAAATAATAATAAAGTTTCTGAATGTCCTTGAGTGCCCAAGCCAGAGCCCAGACTTGAACACGATCGAACATCTCTGGAGACCTGAAAATAGCTGTGCAGCGATGCTCCCCATCCAACCTGACAGAACTTGAGAGGATCTGCAGAAACAAATGGAAGAATCTCCCCAAATACATGTGTGCCAAGTTTGTAGCGTCATACCCGAGAAGACTTGAGGCTGTAATCTCTGCCAAAGGTGCTTCAACAAAGTACTGAGTAAAGGTTCTGAATACTTATGTAAATGTGATATTTCTGTTTTTATCTGTAATAAATGTGCAAAAATGTCTAAACCTGTTTTTGCTTTCTCATTACTGTGTGTGGATTGATGAGGGGAAAAAACTATCTAATACATTTTAGAATAAGGCCGTAATGTAACAAAATGCGGAAAAAGTCAAGGGGTCTGAATACTTTCCAAATGCACTGTATATGTGAGGATGGGAAGGAGAGTGGGGGCCGTCATAGTGGGTCTACTCTGTCCAATCTTCACAGTTCCCAACCTTCCCCTGGTGGAACAAAAACTAAACAGTGATGTCCCCCAGAGGCTCCCCCGGCCCCTGCCAACATCCCGTAAGGCAACCTATTCCCTACATAGTGCACTACAGGGCCCAGGTCAAAAGTAGTGATATATGGGGAATATGGGGCTATTTGGGACTCAGTCTTTGTCGAAGCGGCCGTTAGGTGAGAAACTCCCATCCCTGTGTTAACGGTCCACCCAACATCCATGGACAATGGGAGTGAAGGACGCCGTCTGTCCGGAGGCACTCCACCGACGGAGATCTACATATAGAACATGGGAAAGGAACAGGGGTGCACCAGAGGTGAGAGACAGAGACCCTTTCACACGAAGCTGTCTGACAGGAACAACAATAAAGTTCACAGAGTGATTCATCCGAGGGCTCCGCCAGGGCGCCACGACGATCCGCACTCAGGAAGAGGTGATGCCATCCGTTCTCTCCACTCAGTCCGAGTGTGACGTCCTCTTCCACCTCGCTGGCTTCCCCTTTGTACCGCCCGGGGTCCCATGGTGTCTCGTTCTCAAGAAAGATTCCTTCCTGCTGCCCGTTCTAGTGTTTCTAAAAACAACATTGTTGTTTTGAGTCTTGGTTGATGGATACTGGGGCTTTGGAGGGTTAATGGACACTCTCATTTACTATTGAGGTTTGTGTGTGTGTGTGGGGGGGGGGGGGGCTGTGTGTGTTTGTGTGTGACTGTGTGTGTGCGTGCGGACCCGAGCCAGTTCCAGGAGAACTAATTCAATGTACGTATTCGTCCAGTCTCGTGCACCTAATCTGGGACTAGAACCTAAATATGCTATGACATTTAGAACGAACGACTGGGTGGACTTCACAAAATAGATGGCATCATAAGGAAAAAATAATGTGGATATATTGAAGCAACATCTCAAGACATCAGTCAGGAAGTTAAAGCTTGGTCGCAAATGGGTCTTCCAAATGGATAATGACCCCAAGCATACTTCCAAAGTTGTGGCAAAATGGCTTAAGGACAACAAAGTCAAGGTATTGGAGTGGCCATCACAAAGCCCTGACCTCAATCCCATTGAACATTTTTGGGCAGAACTGAAAATGCATGTGTGAGCAAGGAGGCCTACAAACCTGACTTATTTACACCGGCTCTGTCAGGAGGAATGGGCCAAAATTCACACAAATTATTGTGGGAAGCTTGTGGAAGGGTACCCAAAACGTTTGACCCAAGTTAAACAATTTTAAGGCAATGCTACCAAATACTAATTGAATGTATGTAAAAACTTCTGACCCACTGGGAATGTGATGAAGGAAATAAAAAGCTGAAATAAATCATTCTCTCTCCTATTATTCTGACATTTCACATTCTTAAAATAAAGTGGTGATCCTAACTGACCTAAGACAGGGAATTTTTACTATGATTAAATGTCAGCAATTGTGAAAAAATGTGTTTACATGTATTTGGCTAAGGCGTATGTAAACTTCGACTTCCATCTATTTTGTGAAGTCCACCAGTCCATCCTGCAGCAAAGCACCTCCACAACATGATGCTGCCACCCCCGTGCTTCACGGTTGGGATGATGTTCTTCGGCTCGCAAGCCTCCCCCTTTTTCCTCCAAACATAACAATGGTCATTATGGCCAAACAGTTCTATTTTTGTTTCATTAGACCAGAGGACATTTCTCAAAAAAGTATGATCTTTGTCCCATGTGCAGTTGCAAAACATAGTCTGGCTTTTTTTATGGCGGTATTGGAGCAGTGGCTTCTTCCTTGGTGAGCGGCCTTTCAGGTTATGTCGATCTAGGACTTGTTTTACTGTGGATATAGATACTTTTGTACCTGTTTCCTCCAGCATCTTCACAAGGTGCTTTGCTGTTGTTCTGGGATTGATTTGCACTTTTTCGCACCAAAGTACATTCATCTCTAGGAGACAGAATGCATCTCCTTTCTGAGCGGTATGACGGCTGCGTGGTCCCATGGTGTTTATACTTGCGTACTATTGTTTGTACAGATGAACGTGGTACCTTCAGGCGTTTGGAAATTGCTCCCAAGGATGAACCAGACTTGTGGAGGTCTACAATTTTTTTTCTGAGATCTTGGCTGATTTATTTAGATTTTCCCATGATATCAAGCAAAGAGGCACTGAGTTTGAAGGTAGAACTTGAAATACATCCACAGGTACACCTCCAATTGACTCAAATTATGTCTATTAGCCTATCAGAAGCTTCTAAAGCCATGCCATGATTATCTGAAAATTTCCCAGCTGTTTAAAGGCACAGTCAACTTAATGTATTTAAACTTCTGACCCACTGGAATTGTGATACAGTAAATTATAAGTGAAATAATCTGTCTGTAAACAATTGTTGGAAAAATGTGTTGCACAAAGTAGATGTCCTAACCGACTTGCCAAAACTATAGTTTGTTAACAAGACATTTGTGGAGTGGTTGAAAAACAAGTTTTAATGACTACAACCTAAGTGTATGTAAACTTCTGACTTCAACTGTATATGTGTATGTATGTGTTAGGCTACAGTACCGTTAGTATTACTGAATGACAACAATATAGCCTTGAACACTACTAACGTTAGTTGGAAAGTTGGTTGATATGGGGTGCAGTAGGCTACAGTACAACATTACTAAATGATAACAACGTAGCCTTGTCACTAGCTAGTAGTCGGTTGATGGGGTGTGATACAGTAGGCTACAATACAGCAACAAATAGCCTTCCTATTGTTATGTTATTCGTTGGGTTTATGGTTAAATTAGTTAATATTATAGGAAGATGAACCTAGGAAGAAACCTAGAGAGGAACCAGGCTCGGAGGGGTGGCCAGTCCTCTTTTGGCTGTGCTGGTAGAGATTATAAAAGAGCCATTTAATAATCACAGTGGTTATAGATTATGAAATAGTTCAGCACTTCAGGAGTAAATGCCAGTTGGCTCTTCATAGCTGAGCAATTAGAGGTTGAGATGAGAGGTTGACCGATTATGATTTTTCAACACCGATACCGATTATTGGAGGACCAAAAAAAGCCGATGCCGATTGATCGGCCGATTTCTTATTTTTATTTAATTGTAATAATGACAATTACAACAATACTGAATGAACACTTATTTTAACTTAATATAATACATCAATAAAATCAATTTAGCCTCAAATAAATAATGAAACATGTTCAATTTGGTTTAAATAATGCAAAAACAAAGTGTTGGAGAAGAAAGTAAAAGTGCAATATGTGCCATGTAAGAAAGCTAACGTTTAAGTTCCTTGCTCAGAACATGAGAACATATGAAAGCTGGTGGTTCCTTTTAACATGAGTCTTCAATATTCCCAGGTAAGAAGTTTTAGGTTGTAGTTATTATAGGAATTATACTCCCTATACGATTTGTATTTCATGTACCTTTTGACTATTGGATGTTCTTCTAGGCACTTTAGTATTGCCAGTGTAACAGTATAGCTTCCATCCCTCTCCTCGCTGCTACCTGGGCTCGAACCAGGAACACATCGACCACAGCCACCCTCGAAGCAGCGTTACCCATGCAGAGCAAGGGGAACAACTACTCCAAGTCTCAGAGCGAGTGACGTTTGAAACGCTATTAGCGCGCACCCCGCTAACTAGCTAGCCATTTCACATCGGTTACACCAGCCTAATCTCGGGGGTTGATAGGCTTGAAGTAATAAACAGCGCAATGCTTGAAGCATTGCGAAGAGCTGCTGGCAAAACGCACAAAAGTGCTGTTTGAATGAATGCTTACGAGCCTGCTGGTGCCTGCCATCGCTCAGTCAGACTGCTCTATTAAATCGTAGACTTAATTATAACATAATAACACACAGAAATATGAGCCTTAGGTCATTAATATGGTCGAATCCGGAAACTATCATCTCGAAAACAAAATGTTTATTCTTTCAGTGAAATACGGAACCGTTTGTATCTAATGGGTGGCATCCATAAGTCTAAATATTCCTGTTACATTGCACAACCTTCAATGTTATGCAATAATTACGTAACATTCTGGCAAATTAGTTCGCAATGAGTTGCGAACTGTTGCATATACCCTGACTCTGTGTGCAATGAACGCAAGAGAAGTGACACAATTTCACCTGGTTAATATTGCCTGCTAACCTGGATTTATGTTAGCTAAATATGCAGGTTTAAAAATATATACTTCTGTGTATTGATTTTAAGAAAGGCATTGATGTTTATGGTTAGGTACACGTTGGAGCAACGACAGTCCTTTTTCGCGAATGCGCACTGCATCGATTATATGCAACGCAGGACACACTAGATAAACTAGTAATATCATCAACCATGTGTAGTTATAACTAGTGATTATGATTGACTGATTGATTGTTTTTTATAAGATAAGTTTAATGCTAGCTAGCAACTTACCTTGGCTTCTTACTGCATTCGCGTAACAGGCGGGCTCCTCGTGAGGCAGGTGGTTAGAGAGTTGGACTAGTTAACCGTAAGGTTGCATGATTGAATCCCTGAGCTGACAAGGTAAAAATCTGTCGTTCTGCCCCTGAACAAGGCAGTTAACCCACCGTTCCTAGGCCGTCAGTGAAATAAAGAATATGTTCTTAACTGACTTGCCTAGTTAAATAAAGGTGTAAAAAAAAAAATTGCCGTCCAAAATTACCGATTTCCGATTGTTATGAAAACTTGAAATCAGCCTTAATTAATCGGCCATTCCGGTTAATCAGTCGACCTCTTGTTGAGACAGCAGGTCTAGTAGAGAGAGACAGGATCAAACAGCAGGTCTGGGACAAGGTAGCACTTCCGGTGAGTCCTGATCAGGTCAGGGTTCAATAGCCACCGACAGAAACAGCAGAAACTGAATCGTCAGCACGACCAGGTGGACTGGGGACAGGGATAGCCAGGAGTCATTAGGCCAGGTAGTCCTGGTCCTAGGGCTCAGGTCCTGCATCCTTTATTCAATTTGTGTAGACTAAGCCCTAGAGGTTTTTTAACTTCACGTGATTTAGCGTACTTGCCAATCCAGATCTGAATCTAATCACTGAATGTCCTGCTACAAGGATGTGGTCAGGTTGACTCACTTCTGAGTCACAATAACACAGATCACACACACCACAGATTGCGAGGGCAAGTACAATGAGAAGTCGGGAAAATGAAACTTAATTTAGGTTAGTCAATGCTTTGTCATTAAAATATTATAGTGTCTATCTTTCAGATCTGCCAACCAGGCACGGTGGGTGACAGGTAACTGTGTTTCCACCAAGCTGTTCCAGGCCTGGAGTGGCACGCTGGAACTTCCAGAGGCTTGTAGACCTGAAGCAGTGTGATGTGGTCCAGGTAATTATCACACACATGTATACTCACTCACTCTGTTATGTTATATAATTATTTTCACTTAAGAAAATTGTTCCTCTCTCTTTTAGATCTATTAGCGCAACCAGACTCCTCACAGCTGCAGTCGTCTGCTCCTGCACCTGCTACACCGGCCACGACAGATGATACAGGTAATTATCACATTCATGTATACACACGCATACTCTCCCTCACATACTCTCCGACATCCGCATAGCGGTGGAACTGTCTTAGAGCTGTCAAATTCAAAAGTGGCTCCTGGCATTATACCTAAAGCGGACATTGCCATTGGCTGCACGGAGTCGTATTAACAGAAATCTCATGCAGCCCTGCTTACAAGATAGATGACTGAAATTTGAGATGTAATCTACACCTCGATTAGGCTGAAAGAAATCCTCCTTATTTAGTTGAATGATTTAGAATTTGAGTGTCATTAATTCTATGTAACCTACACTTTCAGAACGAGAAAGTGAGTAGGACGGGTGTGGTTTCGTGACAATGATCAAGAGCAGCTGCTTCCTGATCTGACAGATCCAACGCAGTTACACCTCAGACACCGCCAAAACATCAGCTATGTGGGTGTCGGTTAACGCTTGATCTGATCGAATCTAGGCCTTACACTCATTCTGTCTGTTTAGTTGTATGATTACTGTCAGTTAATACAATTGTGTGTCTCTCTTTTAGATCTGCCACCCCCAGCAGTTCAGCTGCTGGGGGTGGCAGCTGCTGTGGTATTTCATTTACCGGCTGCACCAGTTCTTACTACACTAGGCTGCGAAGGGAGAAACTTTTGAGGATTCCCAGATGGATATAGGTCATTCGGAATTATATTACATACACATACGCTCACTCACTCACACCAACAACTGTTTACCTACTGTCACTTTGTGCATCTCTCTTTCAGATCTGCCATGCACTCCACCACTGCCCCTGATAGGCTCACCCAGAAGTGCATACACCGGGTCTATCACGATTAACAAAGAAAGCAGAGATAGGTGGCTGACAAGGGAAAATAAAACAACATCCCACACACTCTCTCTGTCACACACACACATTATCCCCAATGTAAATGCATTGTAATTACTTCACTATTTTATTTTAGGATTGGAGATATCTACGCCTACATATTCATTATCAATATCTACATAATTACTCTAAGAATCTTTCCAATCAGTGTGATTGATAATATTGTAAGAGTATTGCTTAATTTTTTAGTTTGAGAACATTCTGTGTGCTTTTTTTTCTGAGTTGAGAAACATTCCTCACACACACACACACACACACACACACACACACACACACACACACACACACACACACACACACACACACACACACACACACACACACACACACACACACACACACACACACACACAATGTAAATACATTATTTTATGTATGCTCCATTTATTTGAGGATTGTGTGTAATAAAGTACATTCACAGTTAAAGCAACAGTTATTAGATATTTGAATGACAAAAAGGAAGTCGGCAGACCTGCAACCTTCTGGGAGTGTGCGCAGGTTTTGTCATCTGGAGCTGAAATGGGGCCCCAACAGCCCTCACATATGTACAGGGTTCACAGGAGTGGCAAATATGTTTAAAAATACTTTTGCAGGACAATAATGTGCCAAGGGCATTCCCTGGCTACCCATCCACATTGTTCAGGTTAAACTGATGTTTGTTCTCCACAGTGAATGTATGTAGTGATTAAAAATCAGGGTGATTCATCAGGCAACCAAGGTCAAGGAATTACAAGAGAGATGACCTGGAGGAAGTTTGACGTCAGCTTTTTATGTAGCAGAAAAGCACACAAAAAATAAAACGCAACATGCGCGCACACACACACACACACTCGGTCTCTCACACACAATAGTATGTGAATATGTACAGTGCATTCGGAAATTCTTCAGACACCTTGACTTTTTCCACATTTTGTTACAGCCTTGTTCTAAAATTGATTAAATTGTTTTTTGCCTTCAATCTACATAATACCACATAATGACAAAGCGAAAAACATGTTTTTTAAGTTTTGAAAATGTATTACAAATAAAAAAGTTTAATCACATTTACATAAGTATTCAGACCCTTTACTCAGTATGTTGTTGAAGCCCCTTTGGCAGTGATTACAGCCTCAAGTCTTCTTGGGTATGATGCTACAAGCTTGGCACACCTGTATTTGGGGAGTTTCTCCCATTCTTCTCGCAGATCCTCCTAACCCTAACCCTAACCCTAACCCTAACCCTATTTTCAGGTCTCTCCAGAGATGTTCTATCGGGTTCAAGTCCAGGCTCTGGCTGGGCCAATCAAGGACATGCAGAGACTTGTCCCGTAGCCACTCCTGCATTGTCTTGGCTGTGTGCCTAGGGTCGTTGTCCTGTTGGAAGGTGAACCTTCGCCCCAGTCTGAGGTCCTGAGAGCTCTGGAGCAGGTTTTCATCAAGCATCTCTGTACTTTGCGCCGTTCATCTTTCCCTCAATCCTGACTAGTCTCAGATCCTGCCGCTGAAAAACATCTCCACAGCATGATGCTACCACCACCATGCTTCACCGTAGGGAAAGGGGCATACCTAGTCAGTTGTACAGCTGAATGCATTCAACTGAAATGTGTCTTCCGCATTTAACCCAACCCCTCTGAATCAGAGAGGTGTGGGGGGCTGCCATCCATGTCTTCGTCTCCCGGGGAACAGTGGGTTAACTACCTTGCTCAGGGGCAGAACAGATGGTGGCAGGTTTCCTCCAGATGTGATGCTTGACATTCAGGCCAAAGAGTTCAATCTTGGTTTTATGGCAAACTCCAAGCGGACTGTCATGTGCCTTTCACTGAGTGGCTTCCGTCTGCCCACTCTACGATAAAGGCCTGATTGGTGGAGAGTGGCAGAGATGGTTGTCATCTGGAAGGTTCTCCCATCTCCACAGAGTCACTCTGGAGCTCTGTCAGCGGGACCATCGGTTTCTTGGTCACCTCCCTGACCAAAGCCCTTCTCACCCGATTGCTCAGTTTGGCCAGGCTGTCACGTCCTGACCAGAGTTCTTATGTGTTGTGCTTGTTTTAGTGTTGGTCAGGACGTGAGCTGGTTGGGCATTCTATGTTGTGTGTCTAGTTTGTCTGTTTCTGTGTTCAGCCTAATATGGTTCTCAATCAGAGGCAGCTGTCAATCGTTGTCCCTGATTGAGAATCATATATAGGTGGCTTGTTTTGTGTTGGGGATTTGTGGGTGGTTGTCTCCTGTGTCAGTGTTTGTGCCACACGGGACTGTGACGGTTAGTACGTTTGTTGTTTTGTATTTTGTCTAGTTTTCATGTCATTAAATTATGGAAACTTACCACGCTGCACATTGGTCCTCCGATCCTTCTCGCCTCTCCTCGTCTGAGGAGGACGACTTAGACTGCCGTTACACAGGCGGCCAGCTCTAGAGTCTTGGTGGTTCCAAACTTCTTCCAGTTAAGAATGATGGAGGCCACTGGGTTCTTGGGGCCTTTCAATGCTACACACATTTTTTGGTACCCTTCCCAAGATCTGTGCCTTGACACAATCCTGTCTCGGCACTCTACGGACAATTTCTTCGACCTCCTGGCTTGGTTTTTGCTCTGACATGCACTGTCATCTGTGGGAGGTTATATAGACAGGTGTGTGCCTTTCCAAATTGTGTCCAATCAATTGAATTTACCACAGGTGGCCTACAATCAAGAAAAATCTCAGGGATGATGAATGGAAACATGGTGCACCTGAGCTCAATTTTTAGTCTCATAGCAAAGGCTCCGAATAGTTATTTAAATAAGGTATCTGTATTTTTTTGGAATAAATTCACAAACATTTCTAAAAACCTGTTTTCACGTTGTCATTTCAAAACATGACTCTCACATTAGACCCAATGTAAATGAATAAAATAAACACGTTATGTATGTTCCATTTTATTTGAGGAAAATGTAATAATATAATATGCAATAAAGTACATTCACAGTTAAAGCAATGTCTTTGGTTGATTGGATATTTCTCCAAATAAAACGTGTGACCAAAAAGAAGTCGGCAGACCTGCAACCCTCGGAGCATGTGCAGGCTGTCATCTGGAGCTGAAAAATAGAGATGGAGGGAGGGGAGGAAGAGTGCTGTTCAAAGGTTTATCATTAATAACTGACAATAGAGTGACCACTAGTTACTGTATTGTGATTGTTTAGTGTTTTACTTACTCAATAAGTAGTGCCCCAAGGTGTGATCGAACCGTGTCTCAAAAGCAGCAGAAAATGTCAAATAAGGTCACCAAAATGTCCTTTAAGTCTGTACAGATTTGGCTTTTTAGTGCGGGCCGCCTTTAGTCTTGGTGAAATGGAAGAAGAAAGACTAACTATTGTGACCTCGAAGAAACAGAGAAATAAATTCAGTTCACCCTCTATTGCCCTTTCTACCACGATATACGCTTGTCCTTATTCCAGAAAGCTCACCACATATACTCTGGCATTATGTGGCTGAGCGATGAGGAGAAACTGAAATGTTTTTTTGTCCATTGTGTATTTCCTTTTCCAGGATTTGTAGATAAAGCCTGCAATAAAAGAAAAAGGGCGACCTATATAAAATATATATTTTTAACTCCTGTATAGCAAATGCCACGTATGTCTAGATTGTGTGTAGGCCTGTCTCACACTTGAATCTTCTCTTTGTGCCAGACTGGGTTCAAATGCCTTTCCATATATTTTCAGTAGTTATCTGTATTTTTTATATATACATTTTTACTGCTCTAGGATTATAATTATTGCTTGGATAACCTTATTTACTATTATGTATTGATTTCTTATTCACTGGAAGAATTATCACTGAATTATCATAGTGAATAATTGTAATCCTTGTTTGTGTCAATTAATGGGTTGCCGAAAATAAAATGTCTTTCATTCATTAATTCCAGTTTGTCAACAAATGAATAATTGATATGTTGGATTCATGTCTCCATATAAACCACACATCGAGGTTAAAGAATAGCACTAAATCAATTTTGATTTTGATTTAGTCCTATTAACTTCGATTTTTGGTTGCGATGGAGACGCAAATCCAACATACACATTATTAATTTGTAGACAAACTGAAATTAAGGCCAGACTAAGTCAGTGGAACAGATGGAACTATCCAAGCAGAAGATCCAAACATCTCCTTCAAAATGTTGATATTTGGTTGCCTTGACAACCAAACACAATTCAATATCCAGTTTGTCTTTAGGCTGCCACTAGATAAACTGTCTAAACTAGCTAGCTAGCTGCAGTGTAAACCATGTAACTAGCTAACGTTAGCTAGATCAACAGGTAGGTCCACCGCAGCATCATAATAACAAGAGGCCTATTGCAACCATCGATGGCACTATATTACCGCCAATTGAGAGCTCGTTATGTGCCATCAATACCATCAATATGTGCTAAATTCACCCCCACAGCTGATCTCAACTGCAACCATTATTGGTCACCTTTACCGCTCCCTAAAATATGTCGGTTTCGCCTTAGTCAGAGATCCATTTATAATGACGAAATGCTCATGTCTTAGCCCTAACAGTGAGAGTCGTCCCAAAGGCAGGAAAGCAGGCGACGAGTTTAGGTCTGCATATTTAAGCCCATAGAAACGCATTGGGTTTATTTTGGCGAGAGAGCCTTCTAGCTTTGCCTCTTTCTGTCTGCCTTATTCCTGTCTTTCAATATATGTTCGCCCTCTGGTTGACATTGTCTTCGAACAATTTAGTCCTTTATTTAAAAAAAAAACAGACTAAGGGCTATTTATCTTTTTTACAAGCATTCTGTACAATACAAATAAAGTATATCCTTTTTGGCCAATCACAAGGCTCATTTGAATTTCCTGATGCACCATGAAAATTCACTGCAACAAAAGAGTTATCAAATTAAGATCCGACATATGTATTTAGTTAAGAGTTCTCTGAATAATCGTTTTCATTATAGCACATTGGTAGTAGTCAGTGACAAAACCCTGGATTGGAGAGCAAATGGATAGCTGTAGATTAATTAACTCTCCAGTAGGAGACGCTGCCCAGCCTATTGTTTTTTTTCTTTTCTTAAAAGTGGATATAACGTTGTTTCAAAAGGTACAAATTCAACACATTTTATACAAGCGTTTGTCTATGTTGAAAATTGGTTACCATGATGACATACTCCTGTTTGTTGAAATCTCACCCTCAAAACAATTTTGGATTACTTTTTTCAAATCCATTGTATTTTCCACTAGATTCCATGTCACAATACGTTGATTCAACCAGTTTGTGCCCAGTCGGTATTTTTGACAATTGCTTACACTGTGCCAATGTATCCCCAGCCCCACCCCCTTCCACTATCCATCCATCCTCATTATTAATTAGACTAGTTGATTAGCACACTTGGGTTTGTAATGAGTCTATATCATAACCAGATCCAAATGGCAGGGGCAGTCAGAAGCAGTGTTCTAAATGGCACTCTACTCCTTATATTGTACACTACTTTTGACCAGGGCCCATAGGGCTGTGGTCAAAAGTAGTGCACTATGTAGGGAATAGGGTGCCGTTTGGGACACAGCTTCAATTCATCATCATACAGTATGGCGGGTTAATGAGGCCAATGACAGGATTAAGGCTAAGACTCTTATTAGTATCCATCTCAGAGATTCTCTTCAAGTCCAAGTTAAGACCACATACCACCTGCTGCTCTAAATAGACATAACTGCCTGCTGTCAGGCTGCCTACATCAGCATTACATGCTTGGTGTGTGTGTGTGTGTCTACACACGTGTCTAAGTCTGTGTTTGTGGCAATACCATACCAGACCCCCTAGTACACCAGATGATGATGATCCTCACCATTTAGAGAAAGTTCTTAGTAAGGGAAGCCGGCTGACAGGCCAGGACCACAGGCCATTCATCGAAATCGAGCTGTAACTTCAGGTGTGACAAACTGTACACACAGATTGTCCATACTCAGGAACACTTTGGGGGTTGGGTTTGTTTCATCAACTGTCATTTTCAGGAAACCAATTACACTGCATTTACTACAATACTGTGTGTGTGTGTGTGTGTGTTTGCTTTAGGGTGTACTCTTCCCCCTTTTGCTTGTTTATTATAGACAATTCTGAACTAACAGGCTAAAAATCAATGGTTTTAATATAGGTAATATAGTAATCTTTGTTTAAAACTATGATTTAGCAGTGTTTGCTTAGAGAAAAGGTCCTATCAGTATGTGTGTGTACTAACTGCTTACAGGAAAAGGGTCCTATCAGTGACTTCAAAATAACCTTGTAGTGGAAGGCAGGTGTTGCTTCTGATTAAAAACTAGAAAGTCCTCACATTTCACGGTTAAACACAGGATCTAACACAATAGTATACATGAAAGGAAATGAACAACAGAACAGAATGTTCAGTGTTTGCCCAGGTTCTGAGGTAGAGATCTGAGAGGTTTTAAAACAGGGCTCTTACTGCTGGAGCTTGGGTCGTGTTCAGTCGGCATGACAGAAGAAAACAGTGGAGAGGTACCAACCGGACTTGTCCAATAAGAAATGTTCATTTTTATTTCCCATTGCAAAACGTTTTGCTATGGTGTGCACGAATGAACACGACCCCATTTCTCGTACATGTTTGTACATGTAGCCCACTGTATGTTGCAAGAGAAAGTCACACAGCTTGATGTAGAATAAACTTTTAAATAAATAGTTTGACATTAGTTTCACATATTAAAATGATATTTTCAACCATTTCCACTCATGTTGGCTTGGTCTGGTAATTTCTTGGCTAACAGTAGGCACAAAGAGAGGAGGCTCAGCTCAGGCCAAAAACCACATGGGACTACAAAACAGGAGCGGTCAGAAAAATCAGGGTCGGTCTGAGAAATGTAGCTGCACCATACTACTGTAGCAATCAAACCTATAGGATGCCATATCCTTCAAGTTAACATACACACATGTATTGTAAGTACAAGAATGTTTGTGCATTTACTGAAAAGCCAGTGTGTTGGAACTGTACATGTGTTGTGTGTCAGGGCTGGTGCAGAATTGTTTGAATTAATGTAGGATCTTAGTCATTGGGTTTACTGCCCTTGTGTGTTGTTGGTCCAATATGTTTTGATCCGATGTATTGTGAGCATTGACTTAAATAAATATACATTCTAAGAGACATTTGGTCTATGTCTCAAATGTCACCCTATTCCCTATGTAGTTTACTACTTTTGACTAGGGCCTATAAGGCTTTTGACCATGGTTATTGCTAACCAGGCTGAAATTATGAACAGTATGTTTGGTTGGCATAACGACAACATGTATAACACGGAACATTCAATGATGCTAGTCTTGTCATTTATACAATTCAGTAAAAACAGTACAGCTTGTTATTAAATCAAATATTCAATAAATCCACAAAACGTAATGTTGAAGAAATCCACAAATAAAAAACAACATTGGAATGTCCAAGTGTTAAAAGCTATTATAAATAGCACTTAAACTGTTAGCCAAAAAATTAAGACAAAAGTAGTCACAAACGATAACAAAACATGAGTTAAAGTAGTCACAAACAAGCATCAAATATGACACCAAAAAATTTAAATTACAAAAATGGGACAAAATTTAAATCCCAATAAAATGTCCAACATTTTGACACCTACCGGTTCTATTTCCATTTGTGATTTGGTTATTTCAATGCACTTGAGCATCCTTTACAAAAAAAAATCTACTGTTTCAAAAGTACAACAGCAAAGATTTACAGTAGTATCTGCAACACCTTTGGAATCAAAGACGGACGGACACGGGCAACTAAAGATGTCCTAAGATTCCTTTAACTTGTTCTAGTCTAAATCCAAAATACCACATTTGCAATCTTGTGTCTAATACCACATAACATTTAACCTTTACTATCCTACTGCAGCAGTACAATAAGTGATATTTTAACTTACTGAACACCTAATGATATTATTCCAAAGACTGTTGCAAATATCAGTGTTCATATTGATTCCTAAATGTATAAAGCAATTCATAGTAGGCGTACTGATCTAGGAATAGGTCCATATACTATGTTATCTATTACACTCTAAGTCAAAACAGATCCTAGATCAGCACTCCTACTCTGAGATGCTTTGTGAATACATACAGTACCAGTCAAAAGTTTGGAAACACCTACTCATTCAGGGGTTTTTCTTTATTTTTACTATTTTCTACATTGTAGAATAATAGAAGACATCAAAACGATGAAATAACACATATGGAATCATGTAGTAACCAAAAACATTGTTAAACAAATCAAATTATATTTTATATTTGAGACTCTTCAAAGTAGCCACCCTTTGCCTTAACAGCTTTGCACTCTTTGGCCTTCTCTCAACTAGCTTCACCTGGAATGCTTTTCCAACAGTCTTGAAGGAGTTCCCACATATGCTGAGCACTTGTTGGATGCTTATCCTTCACTCTGCGGTCCAACTCATCCCAAGCCATCTCAATTGGGTTGAGGTCGGGTGATTGTGGAGGCCAGGTCATCTGATGCAGCACTCCATCACTCTCCTTTTTGGTCAAATAACCCTTACACAGCCCGGAGGTGTGTTTTGGGTCATTGTCCTGTTAAAAAACAAATGATAGTCCCACTAAGCGCAAACCAGATTGGATGGCATATCACTGCAGAATACTGTGGTAGCCATGCTGTTCCATACATAGAAAAAGCTTCTTTCTCTCAAATTTTCTGCACAAATGTGTTTACACCCCTGTTAGTGAGCTCCAATAGGAGTGATAGCAACAATTACAGACCCACGTCAGACAACAGTCTTCATACAGGTTGTTGTAATATATTAATATGAAGACAACATCACCAATATTTCCCTGGAATAAAAACTTGAAGCACCACTAGCCTTAAGTGTGTGAACACGGGAAAAAAATACAACCCAAAACCATACTCTGTCTGTCTGCTATGCTAATGTATGGCAGATAGATAAACATTGGAAACTTATTTCTGACTAATAAAGTGGTCTCTCTCATACACACTTCTCTCAGGAAACTGTCCTATAAAAACGTCATAGGGTTAAGCCTGCACTGTCTCAATGGATAGGTAACACCTCTTAGATGGATCTAAAGATGTTCCACTCTCCTCATGTTCTACGTTGTATGCATCCCAAATTCCTTTATAGTGCACTACATTTTGTCAAAAATAGTGCACTATAAAGGGAATAGGGTGCCAGCTATAGACACACACTGAGGCAGACATGCTTTCCGTTCTTACGTATTAAGACATAAAATCAGATAAGTCACAACAGAAGTTTGTTAGCTTGTAAATTAGCCATTAGAGTAGAGCTCGAGCTGTGGCTACTGTTATCATTGTTGACTTACTCTCTTCGGACAAAGAACACTGTGGTTGTTGCCACAGATTGAGCTGCTTGCCTACAGAGGAAATAGAATCGGTTAAATCGCAAATGGCACCATATTCCCTATATTGTGCACTTCTTTTGACCAGAGCCCTAGTGGCTCTCTGGCAGTACAAGTCAAGGTCTGTACATCACATCCTCCTTTATCCTCTTCCTGTTACTGCTTCTCAGGACTCGCTCATTCACACTATAGGGCCAACCTGATCTGTACTGCACTGGCTCAGACATTTTCTTTTTACATTGTCCTTTCATCCATTCTATGGTGGATAGATAACCAGGCCAGCCCAGTACAGCTCAACTTGTGTGTGTGTGTCTCTCTCAAAAGACTATCTATCTTAGTCCTGTTCTTCCTGGTCTCACATTGTCCGTGGAGTTGTCTGAGTGAGTGTGTATGTGTCCTGTCGTCACTGGTCTCACCTCGTCTGTGGGGTTGGCCATTTTGGGTTTTGGGTTCTTTCCCAGGGCCGTCTACTGCGTCCAGATCAGTCAGCTCCATGTGGAACAGATAGAAGATGAAGCCATAGAATGCTGGGCCCAGACTGTTACACAGACCATGGATACCTGTTATCATCCCCTGGACCACGCCTAGAGACAGACAATGAGGAGGTTACACAATGATCGAACACAGTAAACATACTACAAATGAAGGTGGTCCATTGCAATGAACAAGCGGAACTTTGCAGGTACCACCGTGATAACGCTGGTTTACTTAAAATGCTACTAAACGGGAGATTACATGAACCTGCACGTTAAAGCAAACTTGATTTCAACCAAAAACCCCCAAGGATAAACCAGCAGTTCAGCTGAGGGTCAAGTGATTATAATAACAGACAGCTGCTTCTAGGTTACATTTTCAATTTTCATTAAAAAAATTAAAATAAATGTTGACTACATTTTCATTTGATAAAAAAAAAAGATTATAAAAGGCCTAACTTAATCACAATTGACTTGATGTAGTTACACATTTGGACAGTCCAGGGATATTTTAGAAATATGAAATATGAACAGTCCAGAGATATTTTACACCCAATCTTGATAAGAACTGACCATACCACACATGTTTACTTTAAAGACAGTTGTCAGGGTAGCCTAGTGGTTAGAGCGTTGGGCCAGTAACCGAAAGGTTGCAAGATTGAATCCCCGAGCTGACAAGGTAAAAATCTGTCGTTCTGACCCTGAACAAGGCAGTTAACCCACTGTTCCTAGGCCGTCATTGAAAATAAGAATTGGTTCTGACTTGCCTAGTTAAATAAAGGTAAAATAAAAATAAAGAATTTGAAAAATAATAAGAGTAGGCTAGATCAACATTAGTTTTTCATTCGTAAATTGCCACAGTAAACAAGGAAATAAGCCTACAATATTTCAGTTATACGGAATGATTGTCAAATAGATAAAAGCGCCCTTAGTCCGCTCAAAAAGTAGGATTAAGTTGTTTCCGATTATAATACCCAACAGAGGGCGAAATTCTTTGAAAAATGCTTGATACAGTAGCAAGCAGGATTAAGGTAACAGAGAGCGGTAATGAGGTGACCAATAAAGATTGCAATTGAGATAAACTGTGCGGGTGAATTCAGCTCATATTGGCGGTTTGACGAGAGATCTGCTGGCGATAATCTGGTGGCCATCGATGGTTGCAATAGACCCAAAGGCTTTATAGGGCATTCATAACGCCTTCATAAGGACTAGATAAACGCTTCAGAAAACACAACTCCATTTTCCCGACCATTTGCATGTGTGTGTGTGCGCGCCGAGAGAAACCTCAGCTCAAACCAAACAATCGCTGTAGAAAAATTAGGTTTTCATTTGAGGTAATTCTTTAACAAAGTATTTTCCAACTCCGGAGAGGAATCAGCAGGCAACAAATCAGACTGTACGCACATAGTACACTGAAAAGGTCATATAGTCAGGAGGTGGAAACATGGAAATCCTCCTCACAGACCGATATCACAGAGACAGGACTAATCTGGCCTGTATTCAACCTCTCTTCAATGCATCTATCAGAGTCAACACTAACAACAGTAACCGTCCTAAGACCACGTTCAGAGCATCAGGACTGCATCAGGACTACCTTCTCTCCCCTGTCCTCTCAGTCTCCTGGTTCAAACCACTAACAGTAGATTAGTGTTAAAGCCAGAACAACAAAGTCAAATCAACTCTCCTCTGCTGACCCCAAGATAAAGGATCGTCGCAGTGTGACCTGTTCAGTGCTGTGGATCATTGGGATACACTAGATGCAATGCTCTGGTCAGTGAACTGTATCGTTGTTGGTGTTATGCTGCTCTCTAATGGCCTGACAGGATAGCGCCGTTTAATGCGACACGGTATACTTTGTCAACTCATGGAAATTGTATTCCCATTTCATTTCGGGTTGATTAGAAGAAAAGAAAGCAATGTCTGCTCACTGTTTGCTGACTGCTCCACAAAAAGTGGTGCTTAAAGGGGTTATTGTGACCAATATGTTAGGGTAAGGCCTGGGTCAAGATTGGTGATAGGGACAGTACATTAAAAGGTAGTTGCTATTGTAATATCTGGAAGCCAAGGCCCAGTAGGATGGTGTTCTTATTCCCTATGGAGCGCATCAGGATCCCGAGAACCACCGTCTGACACAGAGAACACAGCAGGTAATCAATCATAAAGATCATCAAGGACAACAACCACCCGAGCCACTGCCTGTTCACCCCGCTATCATCCAGAAGGCGAGGTCGGTACAGGTGCATCAAAGCAGGGACCAAGAGACTGAAAAACAGCTTCTATCTCAAGGCCATCAGACTGTTAAACAGCCAGCACTAACATTGAGTGGCTGCTGCCAACATACTGACTCAACTCCAGCTCACTTTAATAATGGAAATTGATGGAAATTGATAAAAAATGTATCACTAGCCACTTTAAACAATGCCACTTAATATAATGTATATGTATATACTGTACTCTATCATCTACTGCATCTTGCCATCTTTATGTAATACATGTATCACTAGCCACTTTAAACTATGCCACTTTTATGTTTACATACCCTACATAACTCATCTCATATGTATATACTGTACTCGATACCATCTACTGCATCTTGCCTATAGCTTATGCCGGTCCATACCATAACCCCACCGCCACCATGGGGCACTCTGTTCAATGTTGACATCAGCAAACCGCTCGCCCACACAACGCCATAAACGCTGTCTGCCATCTGCCCGGTACAGTTGAAACCAGGATTCATTCGTGAAGAGCACACTTCTCCAGCATGCCAGTGGCCATCGAAGGTGAGCATTTGCCCACTGAAGTCAGTTACACGCCTACCTGCAGTTAGGTCAAGACCCTGGTGGGGACGACGAGCACACAGATGAGCTTCCCTTTCTGACAGTTTGTGCAGAAATTCTTCAGTCGTGCAAACACACAGTTTCATCAGCTGTCTGGGGTGGCTGATCTAAGACGATTCCGCAGGAGAAGAAGCCGGATGTGGAGGTACTGGGATGGCTTTACAGGTTACAGGTGGTCTGAGTTTGTGAGGCCGGTTGGACGTACTGCCAAATTCTCTAAAACGACATTGGAGGTGACTTATTGTAGAGAAATTAACATTAATTTCTCTGGCAACAGCTCTGTTGAACAGTCAGCATGCCAATTGCACTCTCCCTCAAAACTTGGAGACATGTGTGGCATTGTGTTGTGTGACAAAACTGCTTTTCGACTTTAATTTCCCCCAGCACAAGGTGCACCTGTGTAATTATCACACTGTTTAATCAGCTTCTTGATATGCCACACCTGTCAGGTGGATGGATTATCTTGGCAAAAGAGAAATGCTCACTAACAGGGATGTAAACAAATTTATCCGATCTCAACCCAATTGAGATGGTTTGGGATGAGTTGGACCGCAGAGTTATTTTTAAAATTTTATTTCACTTTTATTTAACCAGGTAGGCTAGTTGAGAACACGTTCTCATTTACAACTGCGAACTGGCCAAGATAAAGCAAAGCAGTGCGACAGAAACAACAAGCAGAGTTACACATGGAATAAACAAGCTTACAGTCAATAACACAATAGAAAAAAAAGAAAGTCTATATACAGTGTGTGCAAATGGCATGAGGAGGTAAGGCAATAAATAGGCCATAGTAGCAAAATAATTACAATTTAGCAGATTAACACTGGAGTGATAGATGAGCAGATGATGATGATCAGATGATGGTGTGTAAGTAGTGATACTGGTGTGCAAAAGAGCAGCAAAGTAAATAAAAACAATATGGGGATGAGGTAGGTAGATTGGGTGGGTTATTTACAGATGGACTATGTACAGCTGCAGCGATCGGTTAGCTGCTCTGACAGCTGATGCTTAAAGTTAGTGAGGGAAATGTAAGTCTCCAGCTTCAGCGATTTTTGCAAATCGTTCCAGT
The DNA here is from genome assembly GCF_002910315.2 of Salvelinus sp. IW2-2015. Classification (NCBI taxonomy): domain Eukaryota; kingdom Metazoa; phylum Chordata; class Actinopteri; order Salmoniformes; family Salmonidae; genus Salvelinus; species Salvelinus sp. IW2-2015. The sequence goes on along the minus strand of NC_036859.1, from coordinate 601,296 downwards.
CACTGGCAGCAGAGAACTGGAAGGAAAGGCGGCCAAAGGAGGTGTTGGCTTTGGGGATGACCAGTGAGATATACCTGCTGGAGCACGTGCTACGGGTGGGTGTTGTTATCGTGACCAGTGAGCTGAGATAAGGCAGAGCTTTACCTAGCATAGACGTATAGATGACCTGGAGCCAGTGGGTCTGGCGACGAATATGTAGCGAGGGCCAGCCAACTAGAGCATACAGGTCGCAGTGGTGGGTAGTATATGGGGCTTTGGTGACAAAACGGATGGCACTGTGATACAATTTGTTGTGTAGAGTATTGTAAGCTATTTTGTAGACGACATCGCCGAAGTCGAGGATCGGTAGGATAGTTAGTTTTACAAGGGTAAGTTTGGCGGCGTGAGTGAAGGAGGCTTTGTTGCGAAATAGAAAGCCGATTCTAGATTTGATTTTGGATTGGAGATGTTTGATATGAGTCTGGAAGGAGCGTTTACAGTCTAGCCAGACACCTAGGTATTTGTAGTTGTCCACATATTCTAGGTCAGAACCGTCCAGAGTAGTGATGCTAGTCGGGCGGGCGGGTGCGGGCAGTGAACGGTTGAAAAGCATGCATTTGGTTTTGCTAGCGTTTAACATTTACATTTAAGTCATTTAGCAGACGATCTTATCCAGAGCGACTTACAAATTGGGTTTAAGAGCAGTTGGAGGCCACAGAAGGAGTGTTGTATGACATTGAAGCCTGTGGTACCCCCATAGAGACTGCCAGAGGTCCGGACAATAGGCCCTCCGATTTGACACACTGAACTCTATCTGAGAAGTAGTTGGTGAACCAGGCGAGGCAGTCATTTGAGAAACCAAGGCTATTGAGTCTGCCGATAAGAATATGGTGATTGACAGAGTTGAAAGCCTTGGCCAGGTCGATGAAGACGTCGATGAAGACGGCTGCACAGTATTGTCTTTTATCGATGGCGGTTATGATATCGTTTAGTACCTTGAGCATGGTTGAGGTGCACCTGTGACCAGCTCGGAAACCAGATTGCATAGCGGAGAAGGTACGGTGGGATTCGAAATGGTCAGTGGCCATTTCGTTTATTAACTTGGCTTTCAAAGAATTTAGAAAGGCAGGGCAGGATGGATATAGGTCTGTAACAGTTTGGGTCTAGAGTGTCTCCCCCTTTGAAGAGGGGGATGACCGCGGCAGCTTTCCAATCTTAAGGGATCTCGGACGAAACAAAAGAGAGGTTGAACAGACTGATAATAGAGGTTGCAACAATTGCGGCGGATCATTTTAGAAAGAGAGGGTCCAGATTGTCTAGCCCAGCTGATTTGTACGGGTCCAGGTTTGGCAGCTCTTTCAGAACATCTGCGATTTGGGTGAAGGAGAAGCTGGGGAGGCTCAGGCAAGTAGCTGCGAGGGGTGCGGAACTGTTGGCCGAGGTTGGGGTAGCCAGGAGGAAAGCATGGCCAGCCGTAGAGAAATGCTTATTGAAATTTTCGATTATCATGGATTTTTCGGTGGTGACCGTGTCGCCTAGCCTCAGTGCAGTGGGCAGCTGGGAGGAGGTGCTCTTGTTCTCCATGGACTTTACAGTGTCCCAACACTTTTTGGAGTTACAGGATGCAAATTTCTGTTTGAAAAAGCTAGCCTTTCCTTTCCTGACTGACTGTGTGTATTGGTTCCTGACTTCCCTGAACAGTTCCATATCACGGGGACTATTCGATGCAATTGCAGTCTGCCACAGGATGTTTTTGTGCTGGTCAAGGGCAGTCAGGTCTGGAGTGAACCAAGGGCTATATCTGTTCTTAGTTCTAAATTTTTTGAAAGGGGCATGCTTATTTAAGGTGGTGAGGAAATTACTTTTAAAGAACGACCAGGCATCCTTGACTGACGGGATGAGGTCAATATCCTTCCAGGATACCTGGGCCAGGTCGATTAGAAAGGCTTGCTCGCAGAAGTGTTTTAGGGACAGTTTGACAGTGATGAGGGGTGGTCGTTTGACCGCGGACCCATAGCGGATGCAGGCAGTGATCGCTGAGATCCTGATTTAATTTTTTTTTCATTTCCCTTCACCAATTTTGAATATGTTGTGTATGTCCATTACCTGAAATCCCCCAAAAATCCATTTCAATTACAGGTTGTAATGCAACAAAATAGGAAAAATACCAAGGGGGATGAAGACATTTGCAAGGCACTGTATAGCGTACATCTAAAAAAAAGTAGGGACGTGTATTAGAAAACCAATCAATATCTGGTGTGACCACCATTTGCGTCATGCAGCGCGACACATCTCCTTCGCATAGAGTTGATCAGGCTGTTGATTGTGGCCTGTGGAATGTTGTCCCACTCCTCTTCAATGGCTGTGCGAAGTTGCTGGATCTTGGCGGGAACTGGAACACACTGCCGTACATGTCGATCCAGAGCATCCTAAACATGCTCAACGGGTGACATGTCTGGTGAGGATGCAGGCAATGGAAGAACTGGGACATTTTCATCTTCCAGGAATAGTATACAGATCCTTGTGACATTGGGCCATGCACTATCATGCTGAAACACGGGGAACTATGGGGCACTCTGTTCAAAACATTGACATTAGCAAACCACTAAAACGACGTTGGAGGCGGCTTATCATAAAGAAGTGAACATTCAGAGCAAAAGCTCTGGTGGACATTCCTGCAGTCAGCATGCCAATTGCACGCTCCCTCAACACTTGAGACATCTGGCCTCCCAAGTGGCTCAGCGGTCTAAGGCACTGCATCGCAGTGCTAGAGGCGTCACTACAGACCAGGGTTTGATCCCAGGCTGTATCACAACCGGCCGTGATCGGATGTCCCATAGGGCAGCACACAATTGGCCAAGCGTCGTCCGGGTTAAGGGAGGGTTTGGCGGGGGGGGGGGCTTTACTTCGCTAATTTCTGGGATCTTGTATTTCAGCTCATGAAACACGGGACCAACACTTTACATGTTGCATTTATATTTTGGTTTAGTGTATATTAGTATTTAGTACAGTATAGTACTCACAGCGAAGGGGTCAGCCTACTCACAGCAAAGGGGTCAGCCTGCTCCCAGGATATGGGTGCCCCCCAGGAGGCCGGTCTCATCTTCTCAGGCAGTGACTCAGGGACAGCTACCAGGATGAAACAGATGTCTAGCAGGGCGATGGCAGTAGCCAGGATCACTACCAAGGTGTCCGCATACGTCACAGACAGGTACGCTCCGATTGCTAGGGCTGGTCACTAGGCTAGCTGCAAACGTGGCCGACACCTGGAAGGGGAGAAAAGGGAAAGGAAGTGGGAGAGGAAGGGCGAGCGTGGAGGAAAAAGGAGGTGAGGAATAGATGGAAGGGAGAAGAGGGAGACCTGGTGTCATTCTAACATTACGAGAATATATGACAGCAAAAATAACACTGACAGGTATTCCATCTGGGTTATCATTAAAATCTAGTCATTCAGCATCACTCATTCAGCATCACATCACACCAAACCATAGGCTGTGCTCCTCTCGTGTTCTGCTGTGATGTCTGCCACATACGCAAAGATCACAGAGAATGTGACTGCAAACACACCGGACATGGATATGGCTGCAAAGTACCACCTGAGGAGAGGAGGAGAAGAGGAAATAGGAGGAGAGATGATGAGGGAGAAGAGAGGACAGGGAGGAAGGAGAGAGGAGGAATGTTAGCAAGTCTGTAAAGCTCTATCGTGGCTGTGGAAACCACTACAGTGATGGTCCACTTCAACATAGGTTGAACCACAGCAGAATGCCAGAGATTTAGGGCCAGTTGCATAGACTACTCCTAGAATTTAAAACATGTTCATGTCTCTACACACTTGAAGTTGACAATGCTTTTTATTCCATGAGTAGGCTTAATCCGCCTCAGTACAATCACAGCCCATAGAGTAAAGTGTGTGTTATCGTAGAGGTGTTCTCACCACGGGCTGATCTTCACGAGAGGAATGGGGGCGCAGGTGAAGAAGACTGTTAGCAGTAGAAATGACTTCCTCCCCCGTACGTCTGACAATGCTCCAATCAGAGGAGCACTCAGGAACAACAGCAGACCCTAGGGAAAGGAGGAAGAGAGGGGGGGTGGAGAGAGGGCGGGAAGAGAGAGTGAGGGCGAGAGGGAAAGAGGAGAGAGAGAAAGAGAAATAAAGAGAAGGAGGGAGAGAAAAAGAGGAGAGAGGGGCAGGAAGAGGAGCGATAAAAAGAGAGGGAGATAGAGGGAGAGAGGAAGGGACAGAAATAAAGAGGGGAGGGAGAGAGAGGAAAAAGAAGAGAGAGAAATAAAAAGGAGAGAGAGAGAGAGGAAGAGAGGAGAAGGAGAGAAGGGGGGAGAGGAGAGAGGGAGAGAAATAAAGAGGGAGAGAGAAGAAAAAGGAGAGAGAGAGAAAGAGGAGAGGGAGAGGAGGGGCAAGAAAGAGGGAGGGAGTGTGAGAAAAAGGGAGAGAGCGGTAAACACAGAGAAATAAAGAGGGAGAGGGAAGGAGAGAGAGGAAAAGGAGAGGGAGAGAGGAGAAGGGGGAGAGAAAAAGGAAGATGGAGCAAGAGAGAGGAAGACAGAAAGAGATGGAGAGAGGAAGAAAGAGGGAGAGAGAAAAAAGGAGAGGAGAGAAAAAGAGGAGAGAAAAAGAGGAGAGAGGGAGAGGAGAGAGACAAAGGGGTGAAAGAAATGAGACCTCATTGAGCTGTGCACTGAGCTACTGAGTAACCAACTACAGTTATGTACAATCATTTACACATGTAGCTCTATTCCAGTAGTCCATGCTTTCCCATGACATAGCCTACTACACTGAGTATACCAAACATTAGGAACACCTTCCTAATGCTTCCCACAGTTGTGTCAATTCGGCTGTATGTCCATTGGGTGGTGGACCACACAGGAAACCCATCCCCGTAAAAAGGCACTTAAATATTTTGGTTTGCCTATTCACCCTCTGAGTGGCATGCATACACAATCCATGTCTCAAGGCCTAACACACCTTCTTTAAAACTGTCTCCTCCCCTTCATCTACTCTGAATGTGATATCAATAAGGGATCATAGCTTTCACCTGGATTCACCTTTTCAGTCTATGGACAGAGCAGGTGTTCTTAATGTTTTGTATTCTCAAGTGTATACTATCCATACTGCCATCATCTACACACCCCACTAAACAGACCACCGGAGATTAAAATGTAACGTTTTGAGTTTAGGCTACATGAGATAAGATGCCATGCACTACTGCAGCTGTCAGTGGTAAAACAAACACAGTACTTGGCAGAGAGAGTTCTACCATGACGGGTCTCTCTCTTATCTAACCTAGTGAGTGACGAGTCTCCTCGCTAGGCAGCGGCTAGCTTAGCGTTTTCTTACCTACAGGGTGTCCTAGCTACAGACTAGAGCAGGGTTTCCCAAACCTCTCCTCGGGGATCACCAGACATTTCACATTTTTGTTGTAGCCCTAAACTAACACGCCCGATTCAATTAGTCTAATAATTAGTCTGTAACCAAACTGTTACAGACCTATATCCATCCTGCCCTGCCTTTCTAAAGTCTTAGAAAGCCAAGTTAACAAACAGATCACCGACCATTTCGAATCCCACCGTACCTTCTCCACTATGCAATCTGGTTTCCGAACTGGTCATGGATGCACCTCAGACACGCTCAAGGTCCTAAATGATATCATGACCGCCATCAATAAAAGACAGTACTGTGCAGCCGTCTTCATCGACCTGGCCAAGGCTTTTGACTCTGTCAATCACCACATTCTTATCGGCAGACTCAATAGCCTTGGTTTCTCAAATGACTGCCTTGCCTGGTTCACCAACTACTTCTCGGATAGAGTTCAGTGTGTCATATCGGAGGGCCTGTTGTCCGGACCTCTGGCAGTCTCTATGGGGGTGCCACATGGTTCAATTCTCGGATCGACTCTTTTCTCTGTATATATCAATAACGTCGCTCTTGCTGCTGGTGATTCTCTGATCCACCTCTACGCAGACGACACCATTCCGTATACATCTGGCCCTTCTTTGGACACTGTTAACAAACCTCCATACGAGCTTCAATGCCATACAACACTCCTTCCGTGGCCTCCAACTGCTCTTAAATACTAGTAAAACTCAATGCATACTCTTCAACTGATCGCTGCCCGCACCTGCCCGCCCGACTAGCATCACTACTCTGGATGGCTCCGACTTAGAATATGTGGACAACTACAAATACCTAGGTGTCTGGTTAGACTGTAAACTCTCCCTCCAGACTCACATTAAGCATCTCCAATCCAATCCAAAATTAAATCTAGCTTTCTATTTCGCAACAAAGCCTACATCACTCATGCTGCCAAACATACCCTCGAAAAACTGACTATCCTACCGATCCTCGACTTCGGCGATGTAATTTACAAAATAGCCTCCAACACTCTACTCAGCAAATTGGATGTAGTCTATCACAGTGCCATCCGTTTTGTCACCAAGGCCCATATACAACCCACCACTGTGACCTGTATGCTCCCGTTGGCTGGCCCTCGCTACCTATTCGTCACCAAACCCACTGGCTCCTGGTCATCTATAAGTCTTTGCTAGGTAAAGCCCCGCCTTATCTCAGCTCACTGGTCACCATAGCAACAACCACCTGTAGCACACGCTCCAGCAGGTATATTTCACTGGTCATCCCCAAAGCTAACACCTCCTTTGGCCGCATTTCCTTCCAGTTCTCTGCTGCCAGTGATTGGAAAGAATTGCAAAAATCACTGAAGCTGGAGACTTATATCTCCCTCACTAACTTTAAGCATCAGCTGTCAGAGCAGCTTACCGATCACTGCACCTGTACACAGCCCATCTGTAAATAGCCCACCCACCTACCTTATCCCCATATTGTTTTTTTTGTTGTTGCTCTTTTGCATCCCAGTATCTCTACTTGCACATCATCATTTGCACATATATCACTCCAGTGTTAATGCTAAATTGTAATTATTTCGCCACTATGGCCTATTTATTGCCTTACCTCCCTAATCTTATTACATTTGCACACACTATATATAGATTTTACTATTGTGTTATTGACTGTACGTTTGTTTATCCCATGTGTAACTCTGTGTTGTTGTTTTTGTCGAAACTGCTTTGCTTTATCTTGGCCAGGTCACAGTTGTAAATGAGAACTTGTTCTCAACTGGCCTATCTGGTTAAATAAAGGTGAAATAACATAAAACATTTATTGAAAAAACGGTTGTTATCTTACCTAAAGTGTCCTGGCTCCAGACTAGAGAGCAACAGGCTAGGCTGCTGTTAACTGTTGTTATCTTACCTAAAGTGTCCTGCCTCCAGACTAGAGAGCAACAGGCTAGGCTGCTGTTAACTGTTGTTATCCTACCCAAAGTGTCCTGGCTCCAGACTAGAGAGCAACAGGCTAGGCTGCTGTTAACTGTTGTTATCCTACCTAAAGTGTCCTGGCTCGAGAGAAACAGGCTAGGCTGCTGTTAACTGTTGTCATCTTACCTTGACACCGTGAACAAGCCCATTCATCAGGAATGTGTGTTGAGGGAATGTTTCATGTAAGACCTGGGAAATAAACACAGATAAGACATTATCAACTTTTGTGTCCATACAGTAGCCTACATTAAAGTGACCCACACAGTACAGTGACTGCTATACACTTCAGCATTCGTCAAACTAAAGCAAAGGAAAGCACACACACACACACACACACACACACACACACACACACACACACACACACACACACACACACACACACACACACACACACACCAATATAAAGTGACACTGAGAAAACAAAACTGTTGTGTCCATATTAGTACAGTGTAACAGATCTTTGTAATGACATACAGTGGCTCATGTTGACTACAGGTAACTTCTGCTAGTCAAACTACAGCACACTGACCTGACGGTACCCATTAACAATATCCGCTCCATTACCTAATAGTGACCTTTCTGGGTCTGAGATACTGAGGGAACAAACTTTCAGCTAGATAATGGAAACTGATATAGAAAAGGTTGAGGGGAGAGACTCTAGCACACTGTGTAAATGACACACTTAAAGTAAACCTTTATTACCTAACGAAATGTACTCTGAAGCAAGCAGGCAGATGGTATAATTTCCCTCAAATTCACAAACAGAGGTCAGGCATGATGGTGCAAATTCAGCCTAAATCAATGTGACGCAGTTCAAAGTCTACAGACAGTATTGGCGAGGAACTCCGTTTGAGAGCAAGTGAGGGAGGGGTGATTGACACCAGTAGGATCATGACCCTGTGAGTGTTTAGACAGGACTAAGAGAACAAACACATACAGGGTTTGACTATTGGTCAGGGGCACATGGACCAAACCAAATGCAAATGGAGAGGAGGAGCCATTCAAGGCCCCTAAAACAGGGTTACCCAAACTCAGTCTTGGGGCCCCCCTTGGGTGCACATTTTGTTTTTTAACCTAGCACTACACAGCTGATTGAAATAATGAAAGTTGATCATCAGTTGGTTATTTGAATCAGCTGTGTTCTAGGGCAAAAAAACAAAAATGTGCACCCAGGGGGGGGCCCCAGGACCGAGATTGGGAAACCCTGCCCTGAGAGAGTTTTCCTGCACAGATGCCGAATACAGTGGGTTTGGTGAGGCTGAGAGAGGCTCTGGCTGTGGCTAATGAAAGTGGGAACCTCAGTGGGTGCAGTGAGAGAGGGTGATGCATGCGAGAGTACTGTAACAGCAACAGGTGAATGGATAGAGCACAGTGGGAGCTCACTGTGCACCTAACTAAGGAGGACCTGATTGGAAACAGTGAAGCCGGCGTCTCTTTCCACCGCTCTCTGATTAACCCAACACGCAAATGTTAACCGCCCCCTGGGAGATCCAGTAAGTGGAACAGATTTTCATAGTCAGAATAAGCACCACTAACCCTCCACACAGACCAGGGTCGTGTTCAGTGGGTGCGAAACCGAAGAAAAACAGTCCGAAATGGAGTAAAACGAGATATCTCAACTCGTCCAGTAAGAAACACTAATGAACAACACATAGCACTGACTTCAAACAAATCATTTGAAACTGACCATAATGTGGGCTGTAGATTTAGTTGTTTCTCATTTGTTTGGTGGGGAAAAGTAGCCCAGCTGTAGTGAAGGTAAATGTAGGTTCCAGGAAATGGATGAAAAACAGATCTCGTGGTCCTGAACACAAACAATGCATTTTCAATTCATATTCACTACTATATAGTTTGTCGGACATGATTAGTCCGTCCATTGAGGGGAGTCGTGTGTGCCCGGATGCGTCTACAACATCTATAGTCGAACAACAGCCCCTCACTAACCTTCTCTCTCCCACTCCCTTTGAGAAGCCCTTTCAAAAGCAAAAGATACACTACTCAAAGTCTTTTTCATATTGCTCAGCCAAGTATCATCTGTCGACACTGAGCCTCTCATTCCCACAACACAGGCTGCATTATCAGGCCCTGAACATTTGATTATCAATTAAATTATTCATAGCTGTTTGTGGAGCCGTTTGTTGGGAAATGTCACTCCCTGGTAGTCTGGTTGGGTTTAGGACAGAATTATGAAGGAGTGGGGTGGGAGGAATGAAGGCATTATAACCAGTCATTATGAATGCATTATAACCAGTCATTATGAATGCATTATAATGCATTAAACAGTCCTGTTGGGGGGATGTGATTATTAACATACATTTAGGTCATTTAGCAGACTCTCTTATCCAGAGAAACGTATAATGAACGTGTGTTTAGTAGGGCTGGGAATTGCCAGAGAATTCACGATACGATATTATCACGACACTTTGGTGCCGATACAACGTGTAACAAAACTCACAATTCTATATGTACTGTGATTTTATTGCGATTCAATGTTGCAAACATGTTGCTCACCATATGCCTGTTGCAGAGGGATGAGAGGGAGCCATGAGAAAACACGTTTTTGATCAGTCATGGAAATGAAACTGCTGAAAACAAATTGGCTCCCTTATTTAAAAAGAAGATGGAGAACCAGCTATGAGGGAGAAATACTGGATCTTTGGTGCAGGTACAGCCAACTAGCGCCAAAATAATATTGTGATATTGTGAAAACGATACATCGTCAAAAACAATATCCTGATATGTAACTGTATGGATTTTTCCCCCCTTCGCTAGTGTTTAGTGGCGGGTGTGACTCAGAGACTAATACAGAGATCTGAGATATTGATGAAAGACATTACATCGTAATGTAAGGCTCTGCGTTAGGCTGAGTATGCGGTTTCTCATGAGCAGTCACACATTATAGTTATGAGAGTAGAGTATTACTTCATTAATCCCAATTGGTTTTATTTTTATTTTTATCACAGCATGCATCATCAATGACAGGACACGCAACAATGACCAACACATGATGAAACATTTCAGTTGTAGTTTACCCTGATCATGGGCAGGGTGAGCAATGAGCATGTATTGTACAGGAAACTAACATAAAGTGTCTTAATAGGGTGTTGGGCCACCACGAGCTGCCAGAACAGCTTCAATGGGCATTGGCATAGACTATCTGTAACTCTGTTGGAGGGATGCGACGCCATTCTTCCACGAGAAATTCCATCATTTGGTGTGTTATTGGTGGTGGTGGAAAACACTGTCTCAGGCACCGCTCCAGAATCTCCCATAAGTGTTCAATTGGGTTGAGATCTGGTGAACTGACACAAAGAGGGGTCTCAAAGGACCAACGTTACCGAGATCTCTTCTTCTAGCCATGGTAGGCAAAATAAATGTGCAACTGGGCATTTTTATAGGTGACCCTATGTATGATGGGATGTTTTAATTGCTTAATTAACTCAGGAACCACACCTGTGCGGAAGCACCTGCTATCAATACACCTTGTATCCCTCATGTACTCAAGTGTGTCCTTTATTTTGGCAGTCGCCAGTACATCCCAACTGTATGTATCCCTAAGCTAGGGAGGGGAGCAGTTGGGCTTAGGTGCATGTGTCACACTTGAGCCCAAGTTGTGTTTAGTCTAGCATGACGGGGTCCTGCGCATGACGCTTGCAACGCCAGGCTTGTGGGCTAGATTCCCACGGGGACCAGTACAAAAAAGTATGAAAAATGTATGCAGTTTCTCAAACTCGGTCCTCCTAAGCGGTACACGTTTTGGTTTTTGCCCTAACACTACACAGCTGATTCAAATGATCAAAGCTTGATGATTCGTTGATCATTTGAATCAGCTGTGTAGTGCTAGGGCAAAAACCAAAACGTGCACCCCCTGAGGTCCCTAGGACAGAGTTAACCCTGCTCTACTGTAAGTCGATCTGGATAAGAGTGTCTGTTACATGACTCAAATGTAAACGCATGTGTTGTCTCTACTGTATGTACATTATGTACCCTACTATGTACTGTAGCCCTAAGTAAGCTTGTTTTCATACAGGATGTAAGGGGAACAGTTGGTGGTTAACCTACTTACAGTGATCATGGGCGTGGTGAGCATGTGTTGGCCTATACCTACTGTGGGTAGCACAATGTACAGTAAGCTTGGGAATAGGTGGGCTCAGGTGTGTGGACGTTTACTTACCATGAACATGGTGAGCATGTGTTGTGTCCCTACTGTAACGTAGGCTTAGGTAAGCTTGTGTTCCAGCAGGTGGGCTCAGGTGTGTGGTGGTTTACCTACCGTAAGCATGTGCGTGGTGAGCAGCCCCTTCTGTACTGTATGTATCCCTAGCTAGGCCTGTGTTAGTGGAGCGGCTGGGTGGGCTCAGACGTGCGGTGGTTGTTTACCTACCGTAAGCATGGGCGTGGTGGGCAGCCCCCAGGAGAAGAATTCCAGGAAGATAACCACCACAGCATGGCAGACGCTGGGCTCAACCATCCCCTGCGGCTAAAGCATGGCGATGAGAGAAGAGGATGGAAAGACAAGAGAAGAGAGGGTGAGAGAAAAGACGAGAGATTAGGGAAAACCGTAAGCTGACAGACAATATACATTTCAAAAGTAGTGTGCACAAAATCCACCACATTTGAACAGGTGCTGGGTAATAGGTTAGTCAGTGAGTGAGCGAGCGAGACTGCCCTAAGTGTGCACTTGTTCATTTCTCTTCATGGATTTAAAAGCAAATGACTGGTGTGAGACATATGATGAAAACTCCTTCTAGTCCAGCCCATACTTACACCAATCCAAGGCTTTTTAAAAGCACAGGGAGGAAGCCAACGGTGTACACTTCCCAGAGAGGGAAGCAGGGACATGGGAGCCTTGACGGGGAGGTGTGAAAGCCATGGTGGCTGTAAAGTAGGGCAGGTCCAGCTCAACAAGATAGCGTGTGTGCGTTCCAGACCACAAAGTATGCAATACAATGTCAAGAATGGCAACTCTGACTGACATAGCCTAGGTCAAGGATCTTCAACCCAGTTCCTGGAGAGCTACCATCCTGTAGGTTTTCACTCCAACCCCAGTTGTAACTAACCTGATTCACTTTATCAACCAGCTGAGTATCATGGCCAAGCCTACACTACCGTTCAAAAGTTTGGGGTCACTTATACATTTCCTTGATTTCCATGAAAACATGCATGAAATGAGTTGCAAAATGAATAGGAAATATAGTCAAGACGTTCACAAGGTTATAAATAATAATATAAATAATAAATCATTGAAATAATAATTGTGTCCTTCAAACTTTGCTTTCATCAAAGATTCCTCCATTTGCAGCAATTACAGCCTTGCAGACCTTTGGCATTCTAGTTGTGAATTTGTTGAGGTAATCTGAAGAGATTTCACCCCATGCTTCCTGAAGCACCTCCCACAAGTTGGATTGGCTTGATGGGCACTTCTTACATACCATACGGTCAAGCTGCTCCCACAACAGCTCAATAGGGTTGAGATCCGTTGACTGTGTTTGCCACCCCATTATAGACAGAATACCAGCTGACTGCTTCTTCCCTAAATAGATCTTGCATAGTTTGGAGCTGTGCTTTGGGTCATTGTCCTGTTGTAGGAGGAAATTGGCTCCAATTAAGCGCTGTCCACAGGGTATGGCATGGCGTTGCAAAATGGAGTGATAGCCTTCCTTCTTCAAGATCCCTTTTACCCTGTACAAATCTCCCACTTTACCACCACCAAAGAACCCTCAGACCATCACATTGCCTCCACCACGCTAGACAGATGGCGTCTAGCACACCTCCAGCATCTTTTCATTTTTTCTGCATCTCACAAATGTTGTTTTTTTGTGATCAGAACACCTCAAACTTAAATTTGTCTGTCCATAACACTTTTTTAATCTTCCTCTGTCCAGTGTCTGTGTTCTTTTGCCCATCTTAATCTTTTATTTTTATTGGCCAGTCTAAGATAGGGCTTTTTGTTTGCAACTCTGTCTAGAAGGCCAGCATCCCGGAGTCGCCTCTTCACTGTTGACGTTGAGTTTTCAGCTGTGCTAACATCATTGCAAAAGGGTTTTCTAATGATCAATTCACCTTTTTAAATGATAAACTTGGATTAGCTAACACAACGTGCCATTGGAACAAAGGAGTGATGGTTGCTGATAATGGGCCTCTGTACGCCAATGTAGACATTCCTTTTTTTATTTTTTATTTTATTTTTTATTGGCCATTTCCAGCTACAATAGTCATTTACAACCTGAATGTCTACACTGTATTTCTGATCAATTTGATGTTATTTTAATGGAGAAAAAAATGTAAGTGACCCCAAGCTTTTGAACGGTAGTGTACATTGTCCATCCTAACAATTAGGAAAAAGCAAAGGCTTTGATTTCTTGTCAAACAGATGGAAAAGGGGTCTAGAAAATATCTACCAAGAAAGTCTTAAAGGTATTAGAAATATACATCAAATCACAATAATGTTGAAGTAAAGACCCCTGCCAACTAATATTTTTTTTTTAAAGTAATCCGTTACGTTAACCGCAAAAATATTGCAATCAGATTACAGATACTTCTGAAAAACTAGATTATTACTTCTTGGATTACTTTGAAATTCAGAAAGGATGTTCACAAAAAAACAGAATATGACACCGGTTTTCTCAATTACATAAAATGTTAAGTTTGTTCCAACCCTGGGTACAGCAAAAAAAAAGTGGAGTTGAGTGCAGCACAGTATACAGCAGAGCGCACTAGATTCGAGAACACTATGATGTACTGTACTTTACTGCACTCTACTGTTCTTTGATGTCCAAACTTGTGAAACAGTCGTCTATGATTGGTTCAGATTTGGTCCGGACCAACCAAATTTGGTCTTGTTTGGTGGCGGAGCTCATTAAAATAATAACAAGTGAGTAGAATAATACCAAATATGCAAAGGCGGATATTGCATATTCATATACCCATTTAAGATACTCTCTTCATGGTGATTGTGACATTCATATCCATAATTATGCATTTCTGTGTAGTACAGATCAGGGGTCCATGATGCAATTCCATTACCACAATTATTTTACCAGATGTAAATCCACTTCACTTAGTGTAGTTCAATAACCAAAAGCTATTTTTTTAAACTCAAGGTGTCACGTCAYAGCTGACACCCCACTGTGTCTGCAGACATCTTTGAATCTGTTTTCAGAGCAGATATTTTAGAGTTTTTAGAAAACGTGGTCACAAACTGAGGGAGATTTTACCAAAATTCTGTTACCAAACTTTGCAACTGCAGTGAATGTGTTTTTGTAAAATGTTCAGTGAAAATTGTTCAAAATGATCGTCGTGTATAGAGTTGTAGGGTTTGTTAAACTTTGAAATCAAGGGTTTTTGTTTGGCATACATTTTAAGTGAAACATCTGAGCCTCAGCCACGTGAGCTGTTGAGCTGTCAGAAATCCCGCTCATCGCTCTACTTAAGCACCGCTCTGGCACTCCACTTCCTTTCCAACCGCTCTGCTAAAAACCACTCATCGCTCACAGGAAGAAAAAAAAAACTGCGGCTCCAAATTCAATCTGTTCATTAAAGTCACCATTTAACCAACTACCTGGACCACCTGGACCTACCATTTGGTTTCGAAGTATTGAAACCAAACTATATGATTTGAATGAAAAGTATTTTAATAAACAACATGAAAAGATGACTAAGAAGCGCTCATCATTTAAAATAGGCTACATGTCATACTAAACAGCAAATAAACACAAATAGGTCAGGAGCGAAACAGGTAGCCTAAAATGAATTTAGGATATACTATTAGCCTATTATTTCAAGACTATAGCCTGCAAAATAAATAAATTGTGAAAAATTTGCGAGAGTGACACACTAGGCTGGCAAGAACATTAAGGCTATTAAATCCTTATATAGGCTGTGACTTAGAATTAAATAATACTGCCTTATTAGGCTCAGTGCCTGGTGAGCAGGCCAGCAGGGGAGAATACCCTCTCCGCGCTTGCAAAGCCACTGAGGATGCTAAATACTCGTTGGGCCACTCTTGCCAGGCTGGGCTGCATAGTTCTTTTGTAAAAATGTTTCTATAGGTAGGCCTAAAAGGTTTTTAGGCGAAATAACCCTAATAGAATGGAAAGCTCCTTGAAAAAGGTCATTACGTCAGGCCTATTGAGGCAAAAATCAACGATAGCCTATTGTATAGATCATAGAACATAAATGAAAATCAGATTTTTTTGTTTATACAGTGCATTCGGAGTATTTAGATCCGTTGACTTTTTCAATATTTTGTTGCGTTAGCCTTATTCTAAAATTGATTAAATTATATTTTTTCACCTCAATCTACATACAATACCCAATAATGACAAAGCGAAAACAGGTTATTTATTTATATACAAAAACAGAAGTATCGTATTTACATAAGTATTCAGAACCTTTGCTATGAGACTCAAAATTGAGCTCAGGTGCATCCTGTTTCCATTGATCGTCCTTGAGATGTTTCTACAACTTGATTCGAGTCCACCTGTGATGAATTCAATTGAGCGGACATGATTTGGAAAGGCACACACCTGTCTATATAAGGTCCYACAGTTGACAGTGCATGTCAGAGCAAAAACCAACCATGAGGTCAAAGGAATTGTCCGTAGAGCCCCGAGATAGGATTGTGTCGAGGCMCAGATCTGGGGAAGGGTACCCAATTATTTTTTCAGTATTGAAGGTCCCCAAGAACACAGTGGCCTCCATCATTCTTAAATAAAAGTTTGGAACCACCAAGACTCTTCCTAGAGCTGCTGCCTAGCCAAACTGAGCAATTGGGGGAGAAGGGCCTTGGTGAGGGAGGTGACCAAGAACCCAATGGTCACAGACAGAGCTCCAGAGTTCCTCTGTGGAGATGGGTTGTCCTTCTGTAAGGTTCTCCATCTCTGCAGCACTCCACCAATCAGGCCAGATGGAAGCCACTCCTCAGTAAAAAAGCACATGACAGCCCGCTTGGAGTTTGCCAAAAGGCACCTAAAGGACTCTCAGATCATGAGAAACAAGATTCTCTGGTCTGATGAAACCAAGGTTGGCCTGAATGCCAAGCGTCACGTCTGGAGGAAACCTGGCACCATCCCTACGGTGAAGCATGAGCATGGCAGCATCATGCGGTTTTTCAGAGGCAGGGAGACTAGTCAGGATAGAGGGAAAGATGAAAGGAGCAAAGTACAGAGAGACCCTTGATGAAAACCTGCTCCAGAGCGCTCAGGACCTCAGACTGGGGCGAAGGTTCACCTTCCAACAGGTCAATGACCCTAAGCACACAGCCAAGATAACAAAGTCTCAATGTCCAGGCAGAGCATGGACTTGAATCCGATCAAACATCTCTGGAGACCTGAAAATACCTGTGCAGCAACGCTCTCTATGCAACCTGACAGAGCTTTAGAGGATCTGCAGAGAAGAATGGGAGAAATCCCCCAAATACAGGTGTGCCAAGATTGTAGCATCATACCCAAGAAGACACGCGGCTGTAATCGCTGCCAAAGGTGCTTCAACAACGTACTGAGTAAAAGGTCTGAATACCTATGCAAATGTTGATTTCAGTTTTTGTTTCATGTATTTTTTGGCAAAAATGTATAAACCTGTTTTTGCTTAATGGGGTATTGTGTGTAGATTGATGAGGGGGGAAAAATATTTTAATCCATTTAAGAATAAGGCTGTAATGTAACAAAATGTGGAAAAAGTCAAGGGGTCTGAATACTTCCTGAATGCACTGAATATGCAGATATTACAGTAACAGCACATGAAGTGTTATAGGCAGTACTGGAACTGCAGTATTCCAGGCACATGTTTTAACTACTACTGTGCCCATCAAGAGAGAACTCTTACTGACCGCAAAAGTAAAAAAAAAAAAATTATAATAATTTGGTGTGTCTAGTTTAAAAGTGCAGAAGCGTTAAAAAAATGTCCCATTGAAGTGAATGGGACGTTGCAATTCACTAACTAATTAGCAAAATTCATAATTATTTAGTATTGCTTTAGGAAATTGTTACAAGCTCTCAGTTCTGCATAAAACATCAATGTATGTTAATATGACCACCTTACTTGAAATGAATTTCCTTAACATGCTTTTAAAATTCCGTACATACTGTCACGTTCTGACCTTTATTTCCTTTGTTTTTGCCTTTATTTAGTATGGTCAGGGCATGAGTTGGGGTGGGCAGTCTATGTTTGTTTATCTATGTTTTTCTATTTCTGTGTTTGGCCTGATATGGTTCTCAATCAGAGGCAGGTGTTAGTCATTGTCTCTGATTGGGAACCATATTTAGGTAGCCTGTTTTGTGTTGGGTTTTGTGGGTGGTTGTCTTCAGTCTTTGTGTGTCTGCACCAGATAGAACTGTTTCGGTTTTTGCGTTTGTTGTTTTGTATTTTGGAAGTGTTCAGCTTATTGTCTTTTATTAAACATGATGAACACTAATCACGCTGCGCTTTGGTCCTCTCCTTCTTCCACAGAAGAAAACCGTTACACATACAAATTAGCGTAAATACCTAATTTGCATAAAGTAGTATACAAAGTTGTGGTTCTTGCTGTTTAATCTGCCCACGAAAGATTGCTTGACCCCTAACACCCCTCAAAAAGGTCAGTGTTATCCTGTATCCTTGGGACGTCTGAAGGACCCCTACCGTAACCATTTCAATGGAGTAGGTATTAAAAAAAATATATATATTAACAACAAATCAATACAGGAAGTACATGTGGGAACACAAGTATATATAAATAATATACAAAGGACAATTGGGCTAGGGGGTACAAGATCACATTACACAAGGACCTTAAGGGGCATACATGCACTTATAATTCTAACAGCTTTTTTGTTAGTAGAGTAATTGTCTAAAAATATAGTTCAATTTCTTTTTGTAAGGTTAGAAAATGTGGTGTTTTGTTTGTAAATTTACATTTGTGAATATGAAATTTGGCCAAAAGAATTATTAAATAAATTACAAAATTGTTTCAGCTTATTTCTAATCGCAGGTAAAGAATCCAAGCAGTACATCTCTCCACAATAGTGTAAAATCTTCATAAATGTGTTCAATTATAAATCTACTGATGTCTTGCCACAGTTTCCTTACATGAATAGAATGCCAAAAAAGATGCAACACTGTTTCTCGGTGGTCATTACAAAAGGTACAATTTGAGTTTGTTTTCCTTAAACTTCTTCATATAGTGGTTGGCAGGATAATATTTACAAACCATTTTAAAGGAAACTTCCTTAATTTTAAAGTAGGTATGTGTGTGGCAACATCCAAACATTTTTCCAACAGATATTATCAATCAAACAATTCCAATAAGGCATGACATACAACATCCTGCTGAAACAAGGTTGGTATCGCTCTGTTGTTGAATGGACCAAAAGAGAAACAAATCTTTCCTACTGATGAGTCAACAGGGTTAATGGAAGGTAAGCTCTGAGGGTCAGGTCTTGACACGTTCCTGAATAATAAAGCAACACCTAAGGGAATGGCATCTAAAACAATTGCAAAATCTGTAGGTGTTACAGCGAACTTGTAAAGTGATAAGAATTCCTTATAACTAAGTAAAAAAACCTCTGCATTTACAAGTAGGCTCACCAATAGGATATTATTTTGGAACCAATTGTCAGGTCCCGGTGCGAGAAACAGTCACTAATAATCGTCAGAACCCAGAAGATGAGGCAGACACAGCAGTACTAGAGATGGTGGTTTAATTAAAGAACAAAATCTTCAGGCAAAGAAAGTAAATCCACAATGTCCAAAAATAAAGCCAAGAGGCACAAAATGGAAATCCTCCAAAATACAAAAGAAACTCCACAAAGTGGTAAAAAACAGCAGGGAAAAACAAACCTCAAAAGACTACTCAAATAATACACAAGAACTAAACCAGAGAACCTCTGGAAAATCCAACAAGAGAAATATCTGTATAAAACAAGGCTTGGGCTGGGGCTGGGTGCTAACTTACAAACACTGAGCAAGGAACTAAGGAACACACAGGGTTTAAATACTAACAAGGGAATGACCTACAGGTGCAAACAATAATTAGAGCAAGAAAAACAAAAGGTACAAAAAAGGTGCAATGGGGACATCTAGTGACCAAAACCCGAACAGTCTTGGCCAAAACCTGACACCAATATCCTAAAAACAAAGAAGTATTTTTATACAATATATCCCGATTATTCCATATATAATATCTGTGTGGAGAAATATTATGCTTATAAATTAAGGACCATGGCAAGTAGAGGTCAACCGATCGGCATGGCCGATTAATTAGGGCCGATTTCAAGTTTTCATAACAATCGGTAATCGGCATTTTTGGACACCGATTATGGCCGATTACATTGCATTCCATGAGGAATGCGTGGCAGGCTGACCACCTGTTACACAAGTACAGCAAGGAGCCAAGGTAAGTTGCTAGCTAGCATTAAACTTATCTTATAAAAAAACAATCAACCTTCACATAAATCACTAGTTAACTACACATGGTTGATGATATTACTAGGTTAACTAGCTTGTCCTGCGATGCATATAATCAATGCACCGCCTGTTAATTTATCATCGAATCACAGCCTACTCCGCCAAACGGGGGATGATTTAACAAAAGCGCATTCGCAAAAAAAGCACAATCGTTGCACGAATGTACCTAACCATAAACATCTATGCCTTTCTTAATATCAATACACAGAAGTATATATTTTTAAAACCTGCATATGTAGTTAAATGAAATTCATGTGAGCGGGCATTATTAACTAGGGAAATTGTGTCACTTCCCTTGCATACAATGCAAGCAGAGTCAGGGTATATGCAGCAGTTTGGGCCGCCTAGCTCTTTGCGAACTAATTTGGCAGAATTGTACATAATTAGGACATAACATTGAAGGTTGTGCAATGTAACAGCAATATTTAGACTTACACGGAACCCAAACCGGCTGCGCGCGTGTGCCATCGTGCATAAATATATTTTGTCCCCCTACACCAAACGCGATCATGACACGCAGGTTAAAATATCAAAACAAACTCTGAATCAATGACATTAATTTGGGGACAGGTCGAAAAGCATTAAACATGTATGGCAATTTAGCTAGTTAGCTTGCACTTGCTAGCTAGCTAAATTGCCATACATGTTTAATGCTTTTTTTTTTTACTGGGAATATTGAACCACCAGTTTTCATATGTTCTGAGCAAGGAACTTAAACGTAAGCCTTTTTACATGGCACATATTTCGCTTTTACTTTCTTCTCCAACACTGTTTTTGCATTATTTAAACCAAATTGAGCATGTTTCATTATTTATTTGAGACCAAATAGATTTTATTTATTTATTATATTAAGTTAAAATAAAAGTGTTCATTGAGTATTGTTGTAATTGTGATTATTACATAATTATTATAATAATTGTTTGTTTTTAAATCGGCATCGTCTTTTTTGGTCCTCCAAGAAATCGGTATCGGCATTGAAAAATCATAATCGGTCGACCTCTAATGACAAGAAAACCTGCCGATGAAAAGCAGTTTCACTGGAACTTTGTCAATATTATAATTGCAAACCAACATGAAGTTAAGGCCACCAAAAGTAGAGAAGACATGATGAGGAAAAAAATTCCACATAGAAGTGGATCTTCTTCGGAATTGTTCTATCCAATTGATCTTAAAAGTATTATTTAAGGTAGTAAAGCCCACCATACTCATGTGTTCATTACAACAGTTTTCCTAATGTAATGGCTACGGTTTCTCCACAGAAAGTTGAAAAGCATCTGGTCTATCGCCTTGCTTATTTTACCGTCAAGATATAAAGATAGAGCGCCATATGTTAGTCTAGAGATACCTTCGGCCTTGGTTATTAGGACTCTTCCTTTTAAAGATAAGTCCCTCTTTAGCCATTGATTTAGCTTCTTCTGTTTTTTTTTAATAAGAGGGTTAAAATTTAGTAAGCCTCTAGACTTCTGATTCTTTGTAATGGTTATGCCTAAATATAAGTTATTTCACTGGAATACCATAATATGAAGGTGTCACACAATCTTTGACAGCCATGAGTTCACATTTATTCATGTTAAGATATAGACCAGACGCTTTGGAAAAGGATTGTATCACATTGATCGATATGGGAATTTGGTTAGCGTCTTTCAGAAAAAGTGTAGTATCATCAGCCAGTTTTATAATAATTGCCTAATTCCTCTCTTTAACTCAAATCTAGGTGAGGTGCCATATTTCAATTTGATAGAGCTGTTACCATTTGTATAGAGAGTCTTAATAGCCTTACAGAAAAAATCCTTAAAGCCAAGTCTCTCAAGGGAGTGGAAGAGAAACTGATGCTCTACTGTGTCAAATGCTTTATAAAAATAATATGAAGCTATCCTCGGTTATTAGGTCTGAGTAGTCAAGTTTGTCTAATAGTAGTCTGATATTGTTAGAAATATGTCTGTTCCTCATAAAGCCAGACTGTGTTTCATCAATGATTGCATCCAGGACTTCTTTAATTATTTTTGCAAGTAGTAAGGCTAATATCTTATAGTCATTATTAAGAAGACAAATTGGACGGCAGTTATCGATGAGCAGCACTTCTTTGTATTTAGCAATACATTTTTGGTCCTCTGTAATAACACCATCAATGTTTAACTTTTGGATAGTGTTATTTGTAGAGYGAAATTTAGGATGAATTCTGTTTTCCCTCCATTTTTTCCCTAGATCTAATAAAGGCTCCTTCTGCTTTTAATCTATATATATTATCCAGTTTATTTTGTAACTCAATCAGTTCCATCTTCTCCTCCCCCCAGGGGCCGGCTGGGGTTCTCTGAGAAAGGAAGTTATCTTAATGATCACCTTTTCCTCCTCAGCTCTTCTGGTCTTAGCAAGATTACTACCATGTTTCTAAGGTATTTGGACACCTACATTTAAAGAGCTCCCAGTTCTTGCAATTAGATTTTTGTTAAAGTAATGTTAAAGTCCCCTCCTATCAATAATAACAAAATGGGAAATTTAGGTAACCAATTAAGTATATGTTTCTCTACATATTCAAGCAAATCATCCTTCTCATTTTTGGTGTTGTACCCGTAGAAGTTTCCAGTAATGAGCGTAATGTCATTGTAACTGATCACAAGACAAATAAAGTGACCAAAGGGGTCACATTCCGAGTGTAGAATTTTAACACCAAAGGTATTTTTCATTGTAGTGACACCAGCGGAGCGTTCAGATCCATGGGAAAGCCAAATATTGTTGCGCCACTGTGACCTCCAGAAGTTGGCATCAGCAGAAATTGAGTGAGACTCTTGAAAAAAGCAAAAATATGTTTTTGTTTAGCAAATAAAAATAAGGCCTTTCGCATTGTTTCGTAACCCCCTAGCATTAGGAGAAACTAGACAAAGACAAACCAACAAAGATTATATAAAAGTATAAACTGTGGGATGAGTCAAAAACGTAGGAGTAGTGAACGAAAGCGATAAGGAACCGAGATCTGCGCCATTTAAGTCAACTTAAAGTGTGAAATAGCTTATACCATAAACTCTGAGTTAGTTGTTATCCGGCTTTTGAAATTCAACTCATCAGAAAATTATGTTCAAGACCAAACCAAGGGTTCTCAGTAGTAAGAGAGACTAAAAACCCTCTTTAGTGTAATCAGGAACTACTCTGAGAAATAAAATACAAAATAATAATTTAAATAAAAAGGGTAGGTACTATTTTAAGTGCATATGAAAACTGATCAGAAAAAAATTGAATAAAAAATGTTTTACATATACACGTTCCTAAGACCTTTTTCACTTGGAAATAAGTATTAATAACTAAATAGAACAATAACCGTGCAAATTAAGTAGGGAGGAGCCAAGGATTCCGGAGAACGCGGACAATTCCCAAAAAATCCGTGACCCAGAAGTGCGATCAGGATGCCTTGGGTCTTACGATTAAACAAATGTCACGAGGAAAGGGAAATACCTCGTCAGTTGTACAACTGAATGCCTTCAACTGAAATGTGTCTTCCGCAGTTAACCCAACCTCTCTGACCCCCCCTCACACCTTATTATGAGCAGTACAGTAAACACATGCTCTGAGACTATTGTTCATTAATTGGTTAATGAACAATAGTAATTTTTTCATATTTTTTTTGCATAGAAAAAATAGCAGAGACTTGTCCATCAAATAATATGTAAGGGAAAACCTTCATCTAAATATCATAGTCTGCGTTTACAGAGGCAGCCCAATTCTGGTCTTTTCCCCACCAATAGTTTTTTTTGCCAATAATTGGTCAAAAGATCAGAATTAGAGGAATATCACATTGTTTTTCCAATAAAATAACAAATGATCATATTAATATGAGAAACTCACCTGTGCTTTTCATAGTGAGAGTGAAATTGGATACAGTACGTGTTGTTTATTACTGGTTCTACATAATCACACATTGGCCAGTGTAGAGATCACACACACATAAGTCTGTGTGCTTGAAGGTCCACGTAGGCAAAATCAACTCCAACACTGAAATGTCTGTTTATTTCGTTGAAATACAAAACACTAAGGATTGCAAACAAAATGTATATAATTCTGAATTACCCCATTCATAATACACAGACATGCTAAAATGGATGAATTTGTGATACTTGGTAAAGTACTGTACAAAAAGACGTTCTGAGCAGGCAGTTAGTCAATCAATCTATTAGGAGGCAGCGAGGCGGGACGACCACTACTTCCTTCAAAGCTGTGTCCTTCTAGCCTACTCCAACTGAGAGGAACTTGAAAGAACTTTTCTTTACATCACAATTTATGTCCAGCAATATCCACTAGTGTTGCTGCAGCTAGAAAAAACGGTTAAGGTGTTTTGGCAGTTGCTGGACCCGGGTTCAAGTTCACTACAATATACTTCCATGGTTGGTTTCATTGGGTACGGTTACAGGCACACAAGAATACGATTATTGTTAGTCAGATTAATGTAATAGTTTGATTAAAGCGTTTACATGCTTTGCGAGAACGATCGCCAATCAAAATAAATGTTCTACTACAGCAACAATCTTCTTTTTGGGAATCCTATTTGATTCGGAGTTTGGACATATAAAGTTTATATGTAAAACCTGTCTAAGATGCATACTTTCAGTTCTTCCGAACTCAAACTTGCGTTGTTGGTGCTAGCACATGCACAGATCACATTTTTGATTTATTTAACTAGGGAAGTCAGTTAGGAACAAATTCTTATTTACAATGCCGTTATTGTAACTCAGATGAAGGTGTTAACATGCTCTTATAATTCGGAAAGATTGCTCAGAAAACCAGGTGTTTTAATCAGCGTATGCTTACTTTGATTATGACCACACAGCTATTAAGATAAGCTGAATAAGGCGTTTACGTGACTAATGCATACTCGGTCTACTGCAATTATCAGTTTAATATCAAATTATTAGTGAGCATGTAAACATACTCATTGACTCTCCCTTTTAACTGCCCTTAATTTACCCATTTTTAGCAACAACTTCCGAGTCCATTGGAGAGTATCTGCTTAAACAAAAGTGAGGCGTAGAATAGTATTCCCTGCTAAATAATAGTTTTTGTGCGATTTAATATTCACAGACCTACGCCTCCCCTGAATCAGATGATCCCCCGCCAAACACACAGGCACAACCACACACATTGATTGGAGACAGCTTGTTTCAATTACAGAAGTTTCCCAAGGATTTTCTACCTGCAGCAACACTAGTGTAGGATAATGGTGGAAATATTGGTAAAGCACAGTGGCTTTATATCCCTCACTTTTACATAAAAACGGGGGAAAAAACATATACACCCACTAATAACCCTAAATACAATCTTGCATTAGTTTTATGTTAATTATTAATCAATAAAATAACAATTTATTTCACACAGTACCAGAAAAAGAAAAAGACAAGCTAAGCGGCATATTAGTAGTCCATTACAAAAAAGGCACTTGGTATAAAATATTAAAATGATTTGGTCCTCGTTACAGTATTGTCCACAGGCAAGACACATCCAAAATACTTTGCTTTAAAATAATATGAGAATGTATATGGCTAAAATCAAAGGCACATCTCTTTACTTGGGCTGTGTTTACACAAGCAGTGCAGTTTTGGGCAAAATACCAATTAATGAGGAGAAAAATCTGAATTAGGCTGCCGGTGTAAACGCAGCCTTTATGGTTCATGATGTATTGGTACAATAGACTGCACTGTGTCTTGTGTTATTCCATTATGTTTCCCCATTAGAAAACCACAACCGCTTTGGTCATTTTACACACACACACACACACACACACACACACACACACACACACACACACACACACACACGAGTTACCATCAGTACCAGAACACATGCACCACATAGTCAACAGTGTAGTCAGTTTCCACCATATAGTCAACAGTGTAGTCAGTTTCCACCATATAGTCAACAGTGTTGTCAGTTTCCACCATATAGTNACACACACACACACACCTTAACGGACGTAGAAAAATGTACAGAAAGTGCATGGTTCTTGTTTGTGGTGCCATAATACAGCTCCACTGATTACTCCTGTATTTCAGAGGTATTTCTAGTTCTCAAGTTGACTGCAATTGTTTGAAATGACAATTCAATATGTAACAAAAACAGACTGGCACCCAGACTAGTCCTCCTCATCTATGAAGGGGATGTCCAGGTCTGAGAGGTTCCTGCTCATTGCCTTGGTGTTGGGCTGGGGGTTATGTCCATCTGGTTGGTCTCTGGGGCCTGTGGCTGTAGTTCTTTGGGCCAGGTCAGCAGGCTTAGGAGGGCACTCCTGCCTCTGGCTCCTCCACAACAGGTTCACTCTGCCTGGTGGAGACACCAGTCTGGATTAGTCTAATAGTAGACAGCCTGGTAGAGATACTCTGGATTAGTCAAATAGTAGCTGATCCCAGATCTGTTTGTGCTGGGCATGACAATTATAGTCAGAGGAGTTCATATAATATTATACATGTAGGCAGTCCCGGGAATAGAAAACCCAATATCCTGGGGTTGCAAGCACCATGCTCTACCAACTGAGCTACAGAAGACTAGTTGGCTAAAGCGCATACAGATCTAGGACCAGATTAGTGTTATGATATGGGGGTAATTTAATGTTAGCACACAATTAGGCAACACACTACCATGACACACATCCACACTCCATTCCCAGGTGGTAGCATTAACCGAATAGGGGCTGGAAGCCTTGATAAGTCCACATGTGCGAGAAATCAGTGGATTAGCTACCTGTGACCAGAGGCCTCTTGGCCTTTTTAGTTCAGGCATACCTCTTCGTAGTTTTCTTTTTGTATATCTTTTTTTTGGGGGGGGGGGTCACCCTTTTGAACAACAAACAATAATTTGCTTGGACTGGCTGATCTACAAGGTAATGACGGAGCTGATGCCGGTAAGTTTGCTGTCACCTGGGCACATGTACATACAACACAGTCCTCATAAGCTGATTTGTCACCGTCCTCTGCCGATTTTTGAACTTCAACTCCTATTGAATAGTGAAATCCTAAGTATAAATATGTTTTGTGCAAATGTTTTTTTATTTTTTTATTTTTTACAATTGCAAACTTCAAAGAATAGGGCATCAAGGAGTTGGTCTGATGGTGCCTGCTGATGTCATTGGCCTCACCACTTGGTTACAGACCAGTTAACTAGGCCTAAGATTGGCGCCGTCTTCTAGAAGAAGAAGAACATGGCTGACGTTTTACATTCTCCCAACCAATTGTGCTATTTTGTAATTTCTTTTGCGTTTGTGTAACTTATTTTTTTACTTATTGTGCACATAATGTTGCTGCTACCGTCTCTTATGACCGAAAATAACTTCTGAACATCAGAAAAGCAATTATTCACCGCAGACTGGAAGAAACGTATCTTTTAACGAGTCAGACGAGAAGGATTTCCTGCTTTCACTGGAACAGGCCCAGATCCATGCCTTTAGCGTGAAGAAAAGACGCCGGAAAAGAGGACGCAGATCGGGCAGACTTCTGAGAATCCGGGGGCAAACGAGTAAACTCCCACTGCCTTCCATTCTTCTCGCTAAAGTGCAATCATTGGAAAATAAAATGTATTACCTACAATTAAGATTATCCTACCAACGGGACATTAAAAACTGTAACATCTTATGTTGTTTCACCGAGACGTGGCTGAACGAAGATACGGACAATATAGAGCTAGCGGGATTTTCCATGCACCGGCAGAACAGAGACGCTACCTCTGGTAAGACGAGGGTGGTACCGCGATGTCTAATATTAAAGAAGTCTCGAGGCATTGCTCCCCTGAGGTAGAGTACCTTATGATAAGCTGTAAACCACATTATCTACCAAGAGAGTTCTCATCTATATTATTTGTAGCAGTCTATTTTACCACCACAAAACGAAGCTGACACTAAGACCGCTCTCAACCAACTCTATAAGGCCATAAGCAAAGAAAATGCACACCCAGAAGCGGCGCTCCTAGTGGCCGGGGACTTTAATGCAGGAAAACTTAAATCAGTTTTACCAAATTTTACCAAAATCCTAGATCACCTTTATTCCACACACAGAGATGCATACAAAGCTCTCCCCCACCCTCCATTTGGCAAATCTGACCATAATTCTATCCTCCTGATTCCTGCCTACAAGCAAAAACTAAAGCAGGAAATACCAGCGACTCGCTCAATACGGAAGTGGTCACATGATGCGGATGTTACACTACAGGACTGTTTTGCTAGCACAGACTGGAATATGTTCCGGGATTCATCCAATGGCATTGAGGAATACACCACCTCAATCATTTGCTTCATCAATAAGTGCTTCGATGACGTCGTCCCCACAGTGACCGTACGTACATATCCCAACCAGAAGCAGTGGATTACAGGCAACATCCGCATCGAGCTAAAGGCTAGACTTGCCGCTTTCAAGGAGCAGAAGACTAATCCGGACGCTTATAAGAAATCCCGCTATGCCCTCCAACGAACCATCAAACAAGCAAAGTGTCAATATAGGATTAAGATTGAATCAAACTACACCGGCTCTGACGCTCGTCGGATGTGGCAGGGCTCGAAAACTATTACGGACTACAAAGGGATACCCAGACCTGAGCTGCCCAGTGACGCGAGCCTATCAGACGAGCAAAATGCCTTTTATGCTCGCTTCGAGGCAAGCAACACTGAAGCATGCATGAGAGCACCAGCTGTCTCAATGATTAGTGCCGCCCCGTGGCACTCAAATCGGTAGACATGAAGTGCTTTGAAAGGCTGGCCATGGCTCACATCAACAGCATCCTCCTGGACACCACTCCAATTCACATACCGCCCCAACAGATCCACAGATGACACAATCTCAATCGCACACAACACTGCCCTTTCTCACCTGGACAAAAGGAACACCTATGTGAGAATGCTGTTCATTGACTACAGCTGAGCGTTCAACACCATAGTGCCCACAAAGCTCATCACAAAGCTAAGGACTCTGGGACTAAACACCTCCCTCTGCAACTGGATCCTGGACTTCCTGACGGGCCACCCCCAGGTGGTAAGAGTAGGCAACACCACGTCTGCCATGCTGATCCTTAACACTGGGGCACCTCAGGGGTGTGTACTTAGTCCCCTCCTGTATTCCCTGTTCACCCACAACTGTGTGGCCAAACACAACTCCAACACCATCATTAAGTTTGCTGACGACACAACAGTGGTAGGCCTGATCACCGACAACGATGAGACGGCCTATAGGGAGGAGGTCAGAGAACTGGCAGTGTGGTGCCAGGACAACAACCTCTCCCTCAATGTGAGCACGACGAAGGAGCTGATCGTGGACTACAGGAAAAGGAGGGCCGAACAGGCCCCCATTAACATTGACGGGGCTGGAGTGGAGCGGGTTGAGAGTTTAAGTTCCTTGGTGTCCACATCACCAACGAACTATCATGGTCCAAACACACCAAGACAGTCGTGAATAGGGCACGACAAAACCTTTTCCCCCTCAGGAGACTGAAAAGATTTGGCATGGTCCCCGGTTCCTCAAAATGTTCTACAGCTGCACCATCGAGAGCATCCTGACCGGTTGCATCACCACCTGGTATGGCAACTACTTGGCATCTGAGCGTAAGGCGCTACAGAGGGTAGCGGGAACAGCCCAGTACATCACTGGGGCCAAGCTTCCTGCCATCCAGGACCTATATAATAGGCGGTGTCAGAGGAAAGCCCATAAAATTGTAAGAGACTCCAGTCACCCAAGGTATATACTGTTTTCTTTTCTACCGTATGGCAAGCGGTACCGGAGCGCCAAGTCTAGGACCAAAAGGCTCCTCAACAGCTTCTATCCCCAAGCCATAAGACTGATGAACAATTGTGGCGGAAGAATCAGAATTAGTTGTGTAACATAGATCATTAAGATGTCTTATCTGCATAATATGCTTATGTGATATACTTGTTATTAGAATGTATCCCTTCGGACCTCGTCTTAGGGGCCAAACTGAACGATAATTTATAGCGAATGCTATCTGGCTACGGGATACTCATGGCTACGGGATACTTCCGTTCAAAACATCTGTGGTTTGTTATGTGGACTAGGGGGTGGATCTTTGCTATAAAAGATCTCAGTAGCCTTTGTGTTGGCGCTCTCAACGGATCATCAGAGATGGTGATTCGTCGACCAGCCATCGCTATTGCAAAGCTCTCACTATTAAAGATTTAGTTTAAGTATAACTCTGACTTGTGTGATAAGTTTGTCTCTCCTCATTTGATAGTAAAGAAATGAACCACCAAACAATTCATCAAATCGCCACCGGACAATTTACATCGACCCCCCCCTCCCTTTTGTACACTGCTGCTACTCGCTAGTTGTTTGTTACCTATGCATAGTCACTTCGCCCCCACCTACACGTACAGATTACCTCAACTAGCCTGTACTGAGAGCATTATTGAAGCTAGTAGTTGAGTACAATTTGCTAAAGACCAAGTGGCAATAATGTTTTTGCAGATAGATTTGGACCCATGCAAAGCGTTAAGATGGTCTGCGGTAACAATGACTATCCATTTTATAAATTAACTAGAGAAGTGTTTTTGCAAGTGCAGTTCCATTGGGATTTCACTAAAACAATTTAAGAAATGATTTATTTGCAATCGCACACTGACTCGGTACTGGTGCCCCCTGTATATAGCCTTGTTATTCTTATTGTGTGTTACTTTTTATTATTACTTCTTATTTTAGTCTACTTGGTAAATCTTTTCTTCTTGAACTGCAATGTTGGTTAAGGTCTTGTAAGTAAGCATTTCATGGTAAAGTTTGATTTGATTAAGACCCTTAGACTTAGCAGGTGGAACAATATTAGCAAGCTAGTTAATCGGTTTCGTAACACTTGTACAACAGGGACTGGCTGACAGTCGGCCTGCTTGTGATACTAATACAAAAAGTCAGTCAGAAATGCAGTAGATTGAGCAAGCACACACCCTGAAATACCATTGTAAACGGTAAATTCTTTTCCTGGTTACACAAAACCAGCGCTAAAAGCATGCAGACCCACTTTACAACTAGCTACTGTAGAAGGTGGCATCTTGAAAGGGAATCCACCACTTGTTTCTTCAAAAATCTCTCCCCTAATATAGCCAGTAGTTCGCTAGCAGGAGTGGGGAAAACACAAACGGATATGTCAACCATGCGACTTCCAATGCGCCAGACGTAGAAAACAAGACTTTGTTTTACAGCCTGGTTTAAGAAAGCAAGTGCAATCACAACACAATTATTTTCACATGTAATTTCAAAGTAACTACCTGGGCTGTAAAATAAAGTGTAGGCTGTAAAAGAATGTGTTACCGAAAACAAAGAGTTGAAGTGAATGAAGGCAGAGGATGGTGAAGGCTTACCGTACCTCTCTACTGACCTTCTGACTCTAGGCTTCTCACTCTATCCTCCAGCAGGCTCTCTGAGCTGATAGACAACGACAATCTGGACTCTGAGTCGTCAAAGTTCTCCTGCTCCAACTCTGGCAAGCTGCACGCCAGTTCCTCCCTGCACATACACACACACACAGGAACCAAACAGCATATATTGTACCACTAAGACAGTGTCTCTTAATATATTCCTGGGACTGCACCTTTTTGTTCTAGTCCAGCACTATAACACACCTGATTCAACTAACCAAGGGCTCAGTGATTGTTTGAATCAAGTGAGTTAGTGCTGGGTTTAACAAAACTGTGCACCCAGGAATGGTCCAGGAATGTATTGAGGAACGCTGAGCTGTATGGTATATTGTGCATAGTTCAGTCAGATGTGTTAGTGCTGGGCTAGAACAAGATTTTGCACCCCATAACAGAGAACTAGAGGAGCCTCAGTCTCTTCACTCACTTCTCCTGTTTGATGGATTTGATCCTCTCGATGAGGGTCCTCTCTGAATTCATGTCTATATCCGACCGGTTAAGATCGTCCATTTGAGGTACATCCAGCTCTGATGAAGGTTTCTCTAAGAGCTGCAGATATATAGTATGAGTCAATATACCAGACAAGACAAATATTTTTGGGAACGAGGGAACCATATTCCCAAAGTGAAATTCCCAGTGGGAATTGGTATTTGGATCACCAGGTTTACATATTCTCAGATGTATTACACACAAGAGTATACCAAACATTAGGACCACCTCCCTAATATTGAGTTGCACCCATCCCCACTTTGCCATCAGAACAGCCTCAATTCTTCGGGGAATGGACTCTACAAGGTGTCGAAAGCGTTCCACTGGGATGCTGGGCCATGTTGACTCCAATGCTTCCCACAGATTTGTCAAGTTGGCTGGATGTCCTTTGGGTGGTGGACCATTCTTGATTCACACGTGAAACTGTTGAGCGTGAAAAATCCAGCAGCGCTGCAGTTGTTGACACAAACCGGTGTGCCTGGCACCTGTTCAAAGGCACTTACATCTTTTGTATTGCCCATTAACCGTCAATGGCACACATGCACAATCCATGTCTCAATTGTATCAAGGCTTAAAAATCCTTGAACTTGTCCCCTCCCCTTCAACTACACCGATTTTGAAGTGGATTTAACAAGTGACATCAATAATGGATCATAGCTTTCACCTGGATTCAGCTGGTCAGTCTGTCATGGAAAGAGCAGGTGTCCTTAATGTTTTGTATACTCAGTGTATATCAAGTTTATAAAGTATGTTGTAAACACGTCATTGATCTAGGGTTGCAAAACCCCAGCTTTCCCCAAGCTCGTTTGTTTTTCCTGGACGATTTCTCAGAAACCTGAAAACGTTTTCAGAATTTTGCAACCCAATGTGATATCAAAGCAAAGTTACGGTGGAACCAAAGTGTTCTTCCAGTGTCCTGTCTACAGTGTGAAATGGTAGCGACAGTTATTCGTTATTTTATTAGCAGGATCCCTATTAGCTGTTGCTAATGCAGTAGCTACTTTGACTGGGGTCCACACAAAACATGACATAATACAGAACATTAATAGACCGGAACAGCTCAAGGATATAACTACATACATTGTAAATACAAATAACAGAAATAAAAAAGGTCCTGTACTAATGTAATGTACTTACAGTGTTCTGTCTCTTGAGCATCAGCTTGTTGACGGCCAGGGCCTCAGCGAACTCCAGCTGTGTGATCTCCTGCATCTTCTCAGTGTACCGTCTAAACTGTTCTAAGATCAGGATCTCTACACACCTGGTGGGAGAGAAAGGACAGGGCTTCTCACAGCAAAATACACACAAAATGTTTACTAAAGACTACATCTTAAACTCAAGTGCAAACATCACATCAGTGCATTGGCTGTACATGAAAGTGAGTCTACAGGCGTTTCTCACATTAGAATGCCACTAACAATAAAATGTGTTTAAAAAAAAAAAAACGCCCTAAAATAACCACATCAGCCCTCTTTGTCAACATTACTACCACTGTAGTGATGTAGTGTAGTCTCACGTGGTTATCTTGGAGATGTCCTTCATGCTAAGGAAAGGGTCTGTGGTGTCAGGGGATCGCAGGATGCAGGGGGCAAACACTATGGCCAGGGAGTTAGCAGACATCCTGTTGTGCTCTTCCTCCTTTGCCACTCTAGAGGAAGGAAATATCCATCAGTCTGACACAACAGGTCTATTCTCATACTGTAACATGGTTAACCTGTCATGTGGCATAATCAGGGCCCAAAAGTTTTTCCTGGTCAAGTGTGATTAGGAAACACTCCGGGACCGAAGGAAAAACTCAAGGCCCAAAGCATAGCATACGAAAGCCTTTGTATGGAAGATGGTGGATTGCTACTGTCAGTCAAGATGCATGGCGATGTACTGTACAGGTTATTGAGTGATGTGAAAACGAGTGATAAGTAGAAAGACCATTATACCCATATACTGTAGATAAAACTGATCCATCGGTCTGCTGCTACCTACCTGACCAGGTGAAAGACCAGCCTCTCCAGCGTGTTGAAGTTAGAAGGGGGGAGGTCGTCCAGTTTCTGGTAGACCGCACGCAGCTGTTCAGATTGCTCTGGCAACTCTGCAGATGAAATGAACAGTGTCAAATACTTTGACATACTGTACTACTAAAGTACTTCAGGTGGCTAATTTAGCTTGATTGGCGTGCAAGGTGGACGAAGGACTATTCCATTGAATCCAGTGTATGGGGCTAAATCCAGTTCAACACAAGTATTTGAAACGGATTTCTCTGGCATTTCTTAATGAAAAAGAAATGGAAAAATACTTATTGAACTTCACACAACTATGACAACTCAATTTCATTTTTTGCTACGTTGTGCCCTACTGAACACAGCCCACCAGACAAACTCACCCACAGCGTGCAGGAAGTCGTTGTAGAGGCTGAAGGTAAGGAGGGGCTCAGGCAGCTCTCTGAGCCAGCGTTTCACCAGACCTGTCACCGTGTGGATGGAGTAGTTCTCAAGAGTTGCCCTCTCTGGGTCTGACAAAAAATACAATTGTCTTGTGTTTTTTGTGTGTGGTAAGAATTGTACAAATAAATTGAATGAATGTATAAATGAAAAACAGAAACATGACTTTATGGTAAATGCTGTAACTACCAGTATACTACAATAGTGCGTGAATGTAGTGCCATTATTGATTGACCAACAATTAGAACAGTTTAATACAATAAAAAAAGGTTTTGTTGATTGTACTAAACCAAAAAGGACATTCAGGGTTAAGGTAGTGGTCTTACTGGTCTCCAGTAGCTGGTGCAGTTCCCTGGCGCGGCAGGCAGAGCCAGACTTGCGGTAGATGCCCTCTGTGTACAGGCCGTTCATCTCCACATGCTCCAGCATCATCTGTACCACCATAGGGATTGGGTAGGTCTTACTGGTCAGAACACACACCTCTACCCCAAAGTGCAGATGGCCTGGTACCCCATCGTCCTAACACACAGACATAGGATGCACACTGGATCAAACAATAGTCCTGACAAACTTTACTTGACAAACTTTAAAAACACTTGACCCATGTAGTGCTGCTTACCAGCCTGGCGCATCGTGTTGAGCAAGCGTTGATGATTTTGGAGAGGCATTTCTTGTGACATATCAATTTGCAAGCTAAAGGACCGAACAAGGGGGACAAGAACACAATGGTAAGAAATGTGGAGTCTGTTCTAATGTTACAATTA
Organism: Salvelinus sp. IW2-2015; assembly: GCF_002910315.2. Lineage (NCBI taxonomy): Eukaryota > Metazoa > Chordata > Actinopteri > Salmoniformes > Salmonidae > Salvelinus > Salvelinus sp. IW2-2015. The sequence continues at coordinate 566,458 of NC_036859.1, read as the reverse complement.
GGGGTGCTGGCAGCGAAGCTCGTTTTTGAATGAATTCCATTTTTTCCTCCACCTTTGTCACAATATCTCAACGCCCAATTGGTTAAAAAAAAAGTATACTTTGGCAATACACGTGCAAGTGACACTTTCTTACGGCATAATTCCATATTCATGTCCCTGGTCTTTTCAATGGGCTTGACGATTATATCATAACATTGGATTAATATATTTCTGCCGGATGCAGAAATGTTTGCCCATTGAATAACATTCAAAGCCTATAGAACCAACAAGCCAACAACTGCTACTCAGACACCAAAAACAGCACAAATTCCCCCATAGGTGGCGCTCTAATAAGCATTCAAAGTCCAAGGCTCAGCCACGCTGCCCAGTTTAACGTAGAACAACAAAACTATAGGAGGAGGAAGATTATTTAAGATACTTTTTCAGAAGACAGGCAAGGACTCTGTTGTCCTGGCACCATTGGGGTGGCACAATTGGGGTGCTAGGACAGAGAAGAGCTTGGACTGGGCTGAGCGGGAGCCAAGAGACCTGAGGTGGCAGAACGGAGTGCTCGGGTTGGGGTGTAGGGTTTGAGCATAGCCTGAAGGTAGGGAGGGCAGTTCCTCATGCTGTTGCCTAGGTAAGCACCATGGTCTTGTAGTGGATGCGAGCTTTGACTGGAAGCCAGTGGAGATTGTGGAGGACCGGGGTGACATGAGAGGACTTGGGAAGGTTGAAAACCAGGTGGGCTGCAGCATTTTGGATAAGTTGCAGGGGTTTGATGGCACATGCGGGTAGCCCAGCCAACAGCGAGTTGCAGTAGATGGGAGAGGACAAGTCCCTTGACTAGGAACTGCGCTGCTTCCTGTGTGAGTTAGGTTCTTACTCTAGCGATGTTGTAGAGCATGAACCTGCAGGAGCTAGTCACTGCTTTTGATGTTTGCAGGGAACGAAAGGGTGTTGTCCAGGGTCACACCGAAGTTCTTTGTACTTTGGGAGATTACATGGCTGTGTGCTCGATTTTATACACCTGTCAGCAACAGGTGTGGCTGAAATATCCGAATTCACTAATTTGAAGGGGTGTCCACATACTTGTGTATATATAGTGTATATTTCTGTTGTAATGTTCTCATCTATGTTATAAATATACACTCGCCGGCCAGTTTATTAGGTACACCACCTCGTTCACAAAAATGTATCGCTCCTACAGATTGTCAGGTGGCCGTGGCTTGCTATATAAAGCAGGCAAACAGGCATATAGTTACTGTTTGAGTAAACATTAGAATGGGCAAAACGAGTGATCTAAGCGACTGAGCAAGGTATGATCGTAGTTGCCAGGCGCGCCAGATCCAGACACGGCCGCCCTCCTGGGCTTTTCACACACGGCAGTGTCCAGGGTTTATCGAGACAAACAGACATAACTGAGCAGTACAACAGTGGTGTACTGTTGTCACAGATGGGCTATTGCAGCAGACGACCACACCATACACTCCTATCAGTGGCGGCTCCAGTGGGCACGCAATCACCAAAACTTGACAATTGAGGAGTCGGAAAATATTGCCTTGTCTGACGAATGCTGTTGCGTCATGCTGATGGCAGAGTCAGGATTTGGCGTAAAGTAGCATGAGTCCATGGACCAATCCTGCCTGGTGTCAACGGTACAGGCTGGTGGCGGTGGTCTTGGCACACGTTAGGTCCCTTGATACCAATTCAGCAACAGACGTTTCCGACACCTTGTAATCCGAAGAATTCGGGTTGTTCTGGAGGCAAAGAAGGGTGTCTGACCCGGTACGAGATGGGTGTACATAATAAACTGGTTATTCTATGTTCTAGTTTTATGTTCTAAGATGGTGAACAACAGACAGTGTTATCTGTAGGCTACTCACCGCTGCACATGTAGGCCTTCTCCATGCCCCAGATGTAGGAACCACACAGGTCACAGGTCTGCATGATGTTCACCTGGTACGTACTGAACATGTGATCTAGAGGGCTGTTGGGCTTGAAACAGTATAACACACATCAGATAGGGAGAATGACAGGCAACCTGGGACCTTACATACCAAAGTTGCGTGCGACAAAAAAAATACTAAACCCTGCGTGAACTTGACAGGAAAGTGTGCATATCTCCACGCAAATCTCAGACCTTGCGTACGAACAACTTCTAATGGTTGATCAACTGTATTGGAAGCAAATATTGTTCTTTGGGGGAAATGGTGGTGTTTGATGCACAGGAATTATAATAATGATAGGCTAATAAAAACATTACAACGTAGCCCTAATGATAAAATATGAATTTTCCTTTGGTAAGAGAATCGCATAGCAGCATGCCGCCTAATATATTTATTTTACTTTTATTATATGCTGTGTGTTCGGAAAATATTCAGACACCTTGACTTTTTCCACATTTTGTTACGTTACAGCCTTATTTTAAAATTGATTAAATATTATTTTTTACTCAATCTACACACACTACCCCATAATGACAAAGCGAAAACAGGTTTTCAGAAATTTGAGCACATTTATTAAAAAAAGATACCATATTTACATAACTATTCAGACCCTTTTCTATGAGACTTGAAATTGAGCTCAGGTGCATCCTGTTTCCATTGGTCATCCTTGAGATGTTTCTACAACTTGATTCGAGTCCACCTGTGGTAAATTCAATTGATTGGACATGATTTGGAAAAGCACACACCTGTCCCATAGTTGACAGTGTATGTCAGAGAAAAAACCAAGCCATGAGGTCGAAGGAATTGTCCGTAGAGCTCCGAGATAGGATTGTGTCGAGGCACAGATCTGGGGAAGGGTAACAACACATTTCTGGAGCATTGAAGGTCTCCAAGAACACAGTGGCCTCCATCATTCTTAAATGGATGAAGTTTGGAACCACCAAGACTCTTCCTAGAGCTGGCCGACCAGCCAGTCACTCTGACAGAGCTCCAGAGTTCCTCTGCAGAGGTGGGAGAACCTTCCAGAAGGACAACCATCTCTGCAGCACTCAACCAATCAGGCCTTTATGGCCAGACGGAAACCACTCACTCCTCAGTAAAAGGCGCATGACAGCCCACTTGGGAGTTGCCAAAAGGCACCTAAAGAACTCTCTGACCATGAGAAACAAGATTATCTGATCTGATAAAACCAAGTTGAACTCTATGGCTTGAATGCCAAGCATCACATCTGGAGGAAACCTGGCACCATCCCTACGGTGAAGCATGGTGGTGGCAGCATCATGCCGTGGGGATGTTTTTTTAGCGGCAGGACTGGGAGACTAGTCAGGATCGAGGGAAAGATGAATGGAGCAAAGTACAGAGATCCTTAAGGAAAACCTGCTCCAGAGCACTCAGGACCTCAGATTGGGGCGAAGGTTCACCTTCCAACAGGACAATGACCCTAAGCACACAGCCAAGACAACGCAGTAGTGGCTTCGGGACAAGTCTCTGAATGTCCAGCCAGAGCCCAGACTTGAACCCGATCTAACATCTCTGGAAAGACCTGAAAAAAGCTGTGCAGCGACGCTCCCCATCCAACCTGATAGAGCTTGAGAGGATCTGCAGAGAAGGGGAGAAACTCCCTAAATACAGGTGTGCCAAGCTTGTAGCGTCATACCCAAGAAAACTTGAGGCTGTGATCGCTGCCAAAGGTGCTTCAACAAAGTACCGAGTAAAAGGTCTAAATACTTATGTAAATGTGATATTTCATATTTTTTTTTTTTTTAAACCTAAACTTTCTAAACCTGTTTTTGCTTTGTCATTATGGGGTATTGTGCGTAGATTGAGGACACACACAATTTAATACAAGGCTGTAACGTAATAAAATGTGGAAAAGGTCAAGGGGTCTGAACACTTTCCGAATGCACTGTAGGCCTAAATCATACTCATATTGCAGGGCATGTCTCTCCTTTACTGACATGACTGGTTTAGTCCCACTACACCACAAATATTAGGCTAACATTTATCCATCGCTCATTCAATAGCCAACCAATGCTTGAAAGTAAATAGACTGTTAGCAGTATGGGTTGGCTACAGTATTGCTGTGCGATAGGAGTGTGATACCCTATTCAATCTCAGAGCCTATACTAAAGGCAGGAGATAGAAACACAATCATGTATTGATAAACAAAATATTGAACAATTCGTATTTTTCATGGAAGTGTGGGGTGTAGGCAGCATTTACTTTTAAATTGTTCAATAGACAATCAATCTTACAGAATGCACAGCCAGTGTTTGGCACTCGCTATAGGCGTCATGCATTTTTTTTTAAGTCACTGCAAAAGATCAAAACATTCTGGCTACACCTCTACAGAAATGTGATCAAATTTGCCATTGCTCTTTCTTTTATACTGTCATGTCACAGTTCCAACATCTCCAAATCATACAGAAAATGAGGGAGATTTTGTTACCATAAAAGGTGAATGGAGGGAGTTTCAGGCGGGTTGTAAACGCTTGTTCAAGAGCGTAGAAATCAGTGTTGGAAAAAGTACTCAATTGTCATAATTGAGTAAAAGTATAGATACCTTAATAGAAAATGACTCAAGTAAAAGTCACCCAGTAAAATTCTTTGAGTAAAAGTCTAAAAGTATTTGGTTTTACATTTACTTATGATACTTAAGTATATTTTAGCAATGAAATATACTGAAGTATCAAAAGTAAAAGGATAAATCATTTCAAATTCCTTATAGTAAGCAAACCAGATGGCACAATTTTCTTTTTTAAATTTATGGATATCTAGGGGCACACTCCAACACTCAGACGCCATTTACAAAAAAAGCATTTGTGTTTAGTGAGTCCGCAAGACCAGAGGCAGTCGATATGACCAGGGATGTTCTTTTGATAAGTGTGTGAATTGGACCATTTTCCTGTCCTGCTAAACATTCTAAATGCAATAAGTACTTTTGGGTGTCAGGGAAAATGTATGGAGTAAAAGGTAAATCATTTTCTTGAGGAATGTAGTGAAGTGAGTTGTCAAAAATATAAAAAGTAAAGTACAGATACTCATAACTACTTAAGTAGCACTTTAAAGTATTTTTACTCCACTGCTAGAAATATAGTATGGCTCTGATTTATCAATGAAAATGTGTATATGTTGCGTGCGACAGTTTGATAAATCCCAATCATTTGTTGTGCATGCAAATCCTAGAATCTCCACATACACCAGAATTTAGTGAGAAATCCATGCACTGTTAACAAATGAGGACCCCGGACCATTAATCTGGGTTTACTTTTGACAGTGCTATTCAGAGGTTATTATCATACAATTTAACTTACACATTTGCTCTTTTTCCCTTTCACCTTTGTCTTTTTCATGGTCTGCAACACATTGAAAAGTAGACATGGAACATCTGCACCTCTTAAAATAACATACACAGCTCTTAAACTTTCAAAAGTGTATTCTGCTCACAAGCAATGTAAAAGAACTGTTGCGAGTGTGTGTGTGCGTGCATGGTCTGTGTGTGTTTATTCAGAACTACCTTGACCGGCCCAAACCCCTCTCGTTTGATCTCTCCCCGTATGAAGCCATCCAGGACGGACTGGAACAGGTTGACCACCGACTGGACCTCAGTCTGCTGCTTGGCTTCGGCAAGACTGGACACCCGGTTCTGGTAGCCCTTCATCAAGCCCTTGTAGCTGATGTGGGGCTTCTGTTCGGAGAGGACACATGGGAGAGGAGGACAGGGTTAATGAAGAGTGTGGGGGTGATTTGATGTACAGTATAGCACATCCCAAATCTTTACATCCGTCTTGGGCAGTGAATGCCAATCTATTTTAAAACCAGTTTCAAGACACCCTTTCGAACTTGGTTAATTACCCCCATGCATAGTTCCTTATCAAAATACCTAGAGCTCCATAAAACGATCTCTGTATTCAAGGTGCCTAGATCAGTAGGCTTGCTCCTACCTATCTTTCCGATTTGGTCCTGCCGTACATACCTACATGTACGCTACGGTCACAAGACGCAGGCCTCCTAATTATCCCTAGAATTTCTAAGCAAACAGCTGGAGGCAGGCTTTCTCCTATAGAGCTCCATTTTAATGGAATGGTCTGCCTACCCATGTGAGAGACGCAGACTCGGTCTCAACCTTTTAAGTCTTTACTGAAGACTCATCTCTTCAGTGGGTCATATGATTGAGTGTAGTCTGGCCCAGGAGTGTGAAGGTGAACGGAAAGGCTCTGGAGCAACGAACCACCCTTGCTGTCTCTGCCTGGCCGGTTCCCCTCTCTCCACTGGGATTCTCTGCCTCTAACCCTATTACAGGGGCTGAATCACTGGCTTACTGTTGCTCTTTCATGCCGTCCCTAGGAGGGGTGCGTCACTTGAGTGGGTTGAGTCACTGACGTGATCTTGTCTGGGTTGGCGCCCCCCCTTGGGTTGTGCCGTGGCGGAGATCTTTGTGGCTATACTCGGCCTTGTCTCAGGATGGTAAGTTGGTGGTTGAAGATATCCCTCTAGTGTGTGTGGGGCTATGCTTTGGCAAAGTGGGTGGGGTTATATCCTTCCTGTTTGGCCCTGTCCGGGGGTATCATCGGATGGGGCCACAGTGTCTCCTGACCCCTCCTGTCTCAGCCTCCAGTATTTATGCTGCAGTAGTTTATGTGTCGGGGGCTAGGGTCAGTTTGTTATATCTGGAGTACTTTTCCTGTCTTATCCGGTGTCCTGTGTGAATTTAAGTATGCTCTCTCTAATTCTCTCTTTCTCTCTATCTTTCTCTCTCTCGGAGGACCTGTGCCCTAGGACCATGCCTCAGGACTACCTGGCATGATGACTCCTTGCTGTCCCCAGTCCACCTGGCCCTGCTGCTGCTCCAGTTTCAACTGTTCGCCTGCGGCTTTGGAACCCTATCCTGTTCACCGGACGTGCTACCTGTCCCAGACCTGCTGTTTTCAACTCTCTAGAGACAGCAGGAGCGGTAGAGATACTCTTAATGATCGGCTATGAAAAGCCAACTGACATTTACTCCTGAAGTGCTGACTTGCTGCACCCTCGACAACTACTGTGATTATTATTATTTGACCATGCTGGTCATCTATGAACATTTGAACATCTTGGCCATGTTCTGTTATAATCTCCACCGGCACAGCCAGACGAGGACTGGCACCCTCATAGCCTGGTTCCTCTCTAGGTTTCTTCCTAGGTTTTGGCCTTTCTAGGGAGTTTTTCCTAGCCACCGTGCTTCTACACCTGCATTGCTTTCTGTTTGGGGTTTTAGGCTGGGTTTCTGTACAGCACTTTGAGATATCAGCTGATGTAAGAAGGGCTATATAAATACATTTGATTTGATCAGTCCGGTGGATAGACTTGTATACTCACCGAGACGGAGTACATGCCCTTGATGGTCTCTCTGAGCTGCATGGTGGCTGTGAGGAAGATGCTCTCTGTCGCTGACAGCTCCTTCGCCCTTGTACGCAGCTCATTTACCTGGAGAGATGGTGGGTATGAAGTTACATGGATTTTTTTGTTACATAAAAAAAAAAAAAAAAACTTTATTTAACTAAGTCAGTTAAGAACAAATTCTTATTTATGGATCTCTACATGTATCATTATCTATCATTCAAAATGGCCCTGACTACGTGTTCAGATCGGTATGTTATAAAGATGCACTGCAAGAACATGCAAGTAACCAAGCACGTGAAGGAAAATGTTAGTGCACTAAGTCTATAGACGCCTATAGCGCCATGTCTCAGAATTATTAGTACACATGTGAGTGTGTCAATGAGTGAGAAAGAAAGATGGTGAATGAAAGACAGGGCGATCTTAGTCAGTCAATAACTGCTCTTGAAAAACTCTGAAGACTAAAACACATCCTAATTAACCAATAGGCAGTACGATACTGTTTTTTTATAAAACAATATGCAGTTGCAATAGGGCTAACTCCTAAGCCTGATGTGAATACCAGGTGAGTGAAAGACAGGTATCCCACCTGGTTCCCCAGGAACTCGTCCAGGTTTCGGAGCTCGTTGGTGTTGGTGATCTCCCGTTCCAGAGAAGCATTCCACTTCTCAGAAACTCTCGAGGCTTGGCTGATCCTGATGGTGGGGTTATGAGGCTGCCCGCTGCCCTCGCACGACAAGGGGTAGGAGTATGGAGAGATGGCTGTAGGTAAGGGAAGGATGTGTGTGTGCTTTTAGAGGGGACATGTGGTTGAGATTATACCATTGACCACTAGATGGTAGTAAAGAGACACGATTTGAAAGGCACTAAAAAATGTATCAGTCATTGGGCTCTATTTTAACAAACCTAATGCAATGTTAAATCTAAACGATACCGGTAACGCTACAGGTCCAGGGGTGTGTCAAAATTATCGGTGCACTTGCTGACGTTGGCACAAAAGGGCTGGGTTTTGATGAATAAGCAAGGTGTGGGTGTGTCGAGGCTTGGCCCCTCACTGGCCAATCAGAACGTGCTCCATGGCAAAATATGTGGTTGTTTCAGATTGTGTGTTTACAATCTTTTATGTATTGCCTTGGAATCAACTCCAATTTCAATGTAAGTCTGTTATAGTTTGTTAAATGGCTTACAGAAACTAAATGTAGACCTATCCCCTCTTTGCTAAATAGGTTAACTTGAACCCATTTGCAGTCCATATTGTTCTAAGTAATTGTATGTCTTCAATAGCATTCACACTGAAATAGGGTCTAGGCCTACTGTACATTTCATTATGGCTGAGCATGGACATGCCAAACATTGTCAATAAGCAACATTAAATTCATTATAGTTACGGCCTAAAAATAACTAATTCTAATCAAAACAACAACTTGTTTTAAATAGGCTATGTCACACTTACAGGCACCATCATTTCTCCCCGTGGGCATATAATATTAAAAACAACACATTATGGAGGGTTTTTACGCACATCCAAAATGGACCTGCATGGCTAAAATAATGTGGGACTGTCTACAATGCATAGATAAAAAGGTTAATTTCAGCTCACTGTTTGATTCCTCTCAAACGTGATATTTTAATAAAGCTTTGGTGATTAAGATTTACTTCCAAGTGGTCTCAGGAGTTAAACCCTTTATCAACAGTCTTGACTACTTCCAGATTACATTGGGCAGACAAAAACAACCTTAATTGAGAGGAGGGGAGGCTATGGTTTGTTTTTTATCAAATAAACCGAAAATGGGGTAAACACTTTTTTTCTTTCTAAATACGAAGTCTACAGGCACCAAAAGCACATTAGTCTACTCTTGTTCCATGCGCATATGGGAAGTGTGCGTCACAGCTGGATAGGCTGAGTTTTCGCTGTCAAAATTCATGTCATAACCAACTTTGTTACCGCTAGAACCAGCTTTTGGTTGGCCTTAAATATCCCTATCAGCGCTGCCTGAAATTACCAATTTGGATCATGTTTTTAAGGACACACCGCAAATATTTCCACCCTGCCCATCTGAGCGAAAGCGAGCTGATATAAGACAGGTAAATTGCCAAACCTGGCATTCAGGCTGGAAAATGCAGGGCTCCAGTTTTTACATGATGAACTTGCAAACTAATGTGCGTTTGACACTAGCGCCACCTTAACGCCAGCCTAAAATAGAGCCCTAAAGCTGGAAGGCACAGTGAGCAGTTTGCTGTAGGGGGCAGGACTACAGTACCTTCTTTTTCAGATTGTGTATTCGCATTAGTCCCCTTCCCGTACTCAGGTGGCTGAGCCTCTCTATTGGGCCATTTCTTCCTAATCTTACTGAAAAATCCAAACCTGTGGAACACAAAAGGATAACATTTAACCATGACAAAGAACACAGTATCATCTCCATTCAATATGCAGGAAATAACTAAAAAACAAATAAATTATGGTTTACAGCCTCCCGCCTTTACCTCTCAAATGTGGCCGGTTGGGATTGACTGTAGTCTTTGATGATTGATTGGTACTCCTGGCTCTCATTGGTACTCCTGGCTGGGAGGCTGAACCTTCCAACATTCGTGGTAATATCTGAAGATTTCTGAAACTGAGGGAAAACAATTACTGAACATCTAAGATTGTATGACATGAGACAACAACCATGCTGGGGGCAAATCAGATACATCATTATTAACTGGTAACATGTGGGGAATGATTGTGCCTAGATAGTAAGAAAATATTGAGAACAGATGTCATGCCATTTCCCCAGCAAAACTCCCAGGCCCAGCCACACCAGTTAGTTAGTTAGTTCCAATGATGTTTATAAACCCTAGATGACTGTAGGGAGTGATGTTTTGAAGCCAGTGCGCAGCCATTTTTGTGCAGCCATTTTTCCTCCATTGTAAAAAATATTTTTGAAGTTATAAAAATGCCTTTAATGTCTACATTCGTTTTTGAGAATTCTTAGTTGCTACATACATTATAAATGAATGATAAACCCATTGATTCTTGATGTTTTTTGTTGTTGAAGAATATACCTTATAAATGCCTCCTTGAGCTTAGTTCAACTGTCGTACGCCATCATAACCCAGCATAAGCTTTTTTTTTTACTTCAATGTTTGTAAACAAGTTAAATGTAAACAAACACTGTACATCCTCAAAACATGGTTAAAAAAAACAATTACCTCAATGATCAGTCATTGCATTCATAGCATCGATCCCTCCGCTTTTTTACCAAAACAAAGGCCGAGTGGCCGCTTAGTTATTGTTTTAGCTGCGGATTTCTAGCTTTAAAGCATTCTTTAAAATTATATTATGTGAAATGAACATAAAAATAAACTAAAAATATATTTCAACATTTTCCTTAAAGTATCATTTTTAGAGAGTACTAATGCTACTGTCCCCACTACAACAAAGAAATACTTAAATACAGGTATTTGGTCCTTGAAACATTTGATTGAAATACTGTAGAATTCCATTCATTCCTATGGAGGACTGCTCCTTCTGAGGAGTACCAATGTGGCGGCCAATGGCTTCAAAGCCGCTCATTGGCCAATACATAGCATAATCAATCACGGATGTATATACATCATTGGTTAGTACCCATTCCCCAGCAGGAACGCCTGTCTGCCTGCAGCCACCACACCCATAGCCGAGTTCAGTCTCTCCCCCTTCCTGCTCCCCGAAGAGTGCTCTCTTACAGTAATCTCCCACCATGGACGTCAAAGGAATGGAATGAGATAAAGGAATACGGTGGAAACTCCCTCTTAACCCATGTTTACACCTTCCGCAGCATCATGAGCCTAACCTCCGCCTGACCTATGACCTTTTTTGCTGTAGCCAATTGAGGGCAGCAATGACCATCCCAGACTAAAATATTAGTTATCATTGTGTATCTTGATTGCCACAAACCTGTGTGCTATATGAGAGGCTATAGTTTGTAGAACAAAACAATTATTCTCTCTCTCTACCAAGAGGGAATACACACAAGGACAACTGGGGAACTAATCCCATTACCGGTACTACTCCCATAACATTGAACTTGTATCACTGGGATGTGAACTGTACATGGTTTTGATGGTGTTGCCTCAACATTGTGACAAAAAAGGTCAGAAACAAGCTGCAGCAGCCAGAGCCATCCAGCCACTGTGTTTAGGTGGATGGTTCATGGTTGTGACTAGCTCTGTTTTCTGGGTCTTTCCCTGGCCTTAAGAAGAGAAGCCAGTATATAGAACCCGCAGAACACTGTAGAACATTGCAGACCCATCCAGCCGGGCACTGTGAGACGAGCGGAGATGAGACCCTGTCTTAACATACACAAAGCCTGCAGTGCATGCACAGCAAGAGTCAGTCAGCGTGCAGTGCCAGGGCCCGTAGTTTTCCATTGTCAGGCCGGTTGGTACCTGGACCTCAGGTTTGCGTGGACAGATGTTGACCTCTGATTGGTTGGACTGGCCCATGCCACTGACCCCCGGTGAGGGGCTCATGGGGGGGAGGGGGAAGCTCCAAAACTCGCTCTCCTGGGACCCCTTAAGGTTAAACATCAGCCCGCTGCGGGCGTAGGCTAACCTCCGCTTGTGATTGGGCCGCTTGCAGGAGCGCACCCTGACCTATGGTGGCCAGGAGAGGTCAAGAGGCACGGGTGAGTTGAGGGACTGAGAGACCCCTCACTGTCCAAGGGTTGTGTTCAGTAGGAACAAAATGGGAAAAATACATTTTGAAACAGGTGGTAGCATGTAGAATTTTCTTAAGAGTTAGAAAGTGGCTATCAGAAGATTTACAATGTAAGTTTACTTTTAATCCAACTATTTCAAGACATGGCATATGAGGGTGCAGTGGGTTGGACCATTCTTTTGTCATCAGTAATAAAAAATTTAAAAACATTCCCTAATTGGGAATATTCTTTTTTTTAAATGTTTTACTTCATATGTTGGTGGTGCTGGAGATGATGAATATGAAGTAGAATCTTTTTTAAATTTCACTTTAAAACCTGGAAATCACATGATCATTAAGACAGTGGATGAATCAAAGGCATTATTATTTAAGTATTGAAAAAATGTGGGCTACAGATAAAACAGAACAATTGGCATAAAGTATAACAAGCCCTAGAAATATCCAAATGATAAGTTAGATATTTTTTAAATTGAGAACAAACAAGATGAGTTTGGATACTGCGGGAACATGTAGGTTTGGGCAAGTATGATAAACTCATTTTTCAACCACTCCACAAATTTCTTAATTTTAGTTAACAAACTATAGTTTTGGCAAGTTGGTTAGGACATCTACTTTGTGCATGACACAAGTAATTTTTCCAACAATTGTTTACAAACAGATTATTTCACTTAATCACAATTCCAGTGGGTTAGAAGTTTACACGAGTCCTATATCGACATAACCTGAAACGCCACTCAGCAAGGAAGATGCCACTGCTCCAAAACCGCCATAAAAAAGCCAGACTACAGTCTGTACATGGGGACAAAGATAGTACTTTTTGGAGAAATATCCTCTGGTCTGATGAAACAAAAATAGAACAGTTTGGCCATAATGACCATCGTTATGTTTGGAGGTAAAAGGGGGAGGCTTGCAAGCCGAAGAACACCATCCCAACCGTGAAGCACGGGGGTGGCAGCATCACGTTGTGGGGGTGCTTTGCTGCAGGAGGGACTGGTGCACTTCACAAAGTAGATGGGGCAGGAAATGTATGTGGATATATTGAAGCAACATCTCAAGACATCAGTCAGGAAGTTAAAGCTTGGTCGCAAATGGGTCTTCCAAATGGACAATGACCCCAAGCATACTTCCAAAGTTGTGGCAAAATGGCTTAAGGACAACAAAGTCAAGGTATTGGAGTGGCACAAAGCTCTGACCTCAATCCTATAGAAAATGTGTCGGCAGAACTGAAAAAGCGTGTGCGAGCAAGGAGGCCTACAAACCTGACTCAGTTACACCAGCTCTGTCAGGATGAATGGACCAAAATTCACCCATCTTATTGTGGGAAGCTTGTGGAAGGCTACCCGAAACGTTTGACCCAAGTTAAACAATTTAAAGGAAATGCTACCAAATACTTATTGGGTGGTGCAGTGGTCTAGGGCACTGCATCGCAGTGCTAGCTTCGCCACCAGAGTCTCTGGGTTCACGCCCAGGCTGGGCTGGGTTCGCGCCCAGGCTCTGTCGCAGCCGGCCGCAACCGGGAGATCCGTGGGGCGACGCACAATTGGCATAGCGTTGTCCGGGTTAGGGAGGGTTTGGCCGGTAGGGAGGGTTTGGCCGGTAGGGATATCCTTGTCTCAGTATGTAAAAAATGTAATAAAATGTATGCACTCTACTGTAAGTCGCTCTGGATAAGAGCGTCTGCTCTTGGCCGGTAGGGATATCCTTGTCTCAGTATGTAAAAAAAAAATGTAATAAAATGTATGCACTCTACTGTAAGTCGCTCTGGATAAGAGCGTCTGCTAAATGACTAAAATGTAAATGTAAAATGTTATTGAATGTATGTAAACTTCTGACCCACTGGGAATGTGATGAAATAAATAATTCTCTCTACTATAATTCTGACATTTCACATTCTTAAAATAAAGCGGTGATCCTAACTGACCTAAGACAGTGAATTTTTACCAGGATTAAAATGTCAGGAATTTTGAAAAACTGAGTTTAAATGTATTTGGCTAAGGTGTATGTCAACTTACGACATCAACTGTACCTGTGTGTGTGATAAGTAATGAGGCAATAGAATAACATTAATGACAGTCACATACAGTATGAGACCAGAGTACCTCAGTGGCAGAGGGAGAGCTGTGATACGTAATGGTGTAGTAGTGTAATAGTAATAACTACATTACGAGAAAAGAATACCTCAGTAGTACATATCTAACGTGTATGAAGGAACAATAGTAGAGTAGTAGTACCTCAGTAATGGAGGAAGAGCTGTCCGAGCCTGACCCTGAGGAGCTTAGCTTGGACACGTTGTCCAGCGAGATAGACTTCCCTCGGTTCCTGAGTTAAGAGATAGAAATATGTCAACTGTAAACTCTGTTAGAATTCAAGACATTGCTAGAAGATATTGATGAAAGAAAGATACATCAGAGAATGGGGAAAGAAACAACTTGATATATATCTACCTAGTGATCCAAGATCATATTGAGGGGACATTGAAGGGTCTTGGTTGAGAGAAACACTAAGACATGACCTAACCAGTGATGTAGCGGTAAGAAAATAGGTGGGTAAACAATGTCCGCGGTGAGTAAAGTAACACTCCCTATACTTTCAATGCCTTTTCCCGCAATAGGTGAGTCAACACCGGTGCATAAATGGCGTTTACTCTCCACTTCACCACTGGACATAACATTATGATAACATCACATAATAATATGTCATACAGCAGCAACCCCGCCATGCGTTTATCCCTGGGCCGCTGGATCTCAGGGCTGGAGTCCTCCGGATGTCTTCCCTCCCTCCTGCTCTTCCACCTCTTTGCATGCTCCTTGATATCCTCCAAGTGGGAGTAGCGCTCCAGGGTGCCTGTGTAAGGGGACAGGCTGGTGAGCGCCCCCTCTCCATCCCTGTTAAAAAAACATAATATGGATTGGATTTACAGTACCAGTCAAAAGTTGACACCCCTACTCAATCAAGGGTTTTTCTTTATTTTTGCTATTTTCTACATTGTATATTTTAGATTCTTCAAAGTAGGCACCCTTTGCCTTGACAGCTTTGCACACTCTTGGCATTCTCTCAACCAGCTTCATGAGGTAGGTCACCTGGAATGCATTTCAATTAACAGGTGTGCCTTGTTAAGTTAATTTGTGGAATTCATTTCCTTCTTAATGGGTTTGAGCCAATCAATTGTGTTGTGACAAGGTAGGGATGGTGTACAGAAGACAGCCCTATTTGGTAAAAGACCAAGTCCATATTATGGCAAGAACAGCTCAAATATGCAAAGAGAAACGACAGTCCATCATTACTTTAAGACATGAAGGTCAGTCAATCTGGAACATTTCAAGAACTTTGAACGTTTCTTCAAGTGCAGTCGCAAAAACCATCAAGCTCTATGATGAAACTGGCTCTCATGAGGACCGCCACAGGAAAGGAAGACAAAGAATAACCTCTGCTGCAGAGGATAAGTTCATTAGAGTTACCAGCCTCAGATTGCAGCCATATAAATGCTTCACAGAGTTCAAGTAACAGACACATCTCAACATCAACTCTTCAGAGGAGACTGCGTGA
This sequence comes from Salvelinus sp. IW2-2015, assembly GCF_002910315.2. Lineage (NCBI taxonomy): Eukaryota > Metazoa > Chordata > Actinopteri > Salmoniformes > Salmonidae > Salvelinus > Salvelinus sp. IW2-2015. The sequence continues at coordinate 550,927 of NC_036859.1, read as the reverse complement.
ATCAGGCCTTCATGGTCGAATTGCTGCAAAGAAACCACTACCAAAGGACACCAATACAAAGAAGAGACTTGCTTGGGCCAAGAAAAAAAGAGCAATGGACATTAGACCGGTGGAAATCTGTCCTTTGGTCTGATGAGTCCAAATTTGGACTCATCAGATGATCTCAGCATGTGTGGTTCCCACCGTGAAGCATGGAGGTGTGATGGTGTGGGAGTGCCTAGCTGGTGACACTGTCTGATTTATTTAGAATTCAAGGCACACTTAACCAGCATGGTTACCACAGCATTCTGCAGCGATGCGCCATCCCATCTGGTTTGCACTTAGTGGGACTATCATTTGTTTTTCAACAGGACAATGACCCAAAACACCTCCAGGCTGTGTAAGAGCTATTTGACCAAGAAGGAGAGTGATGGAGTGCTGCATTAGATGGCCTCCACAATCACCCAACCTTAACCCAATTGAGATGGTTTGGGATGAGTTGGACCGCAGAGTGAAGGAAAAGCATCCAACAAGTGCTCAGCATATGTGGGAACTCCTTCAAGACTGTTGGAAAAGCATTCCAGGTGAAGCTGGTTGAGAGAATGCCAAGAGTGTGCAAAGCTGTCATCAAGGCAAAAAGGTGGCTACTTTGAAGAAGCTCAAATATAAAATCTATTTTGATTTGTTTAAAAAAATGGTTACTACATGATTCCATATGTGTTATTTCACAGTTTTGACGTCTTCACTATTATTCTACAAAGTAGAAAATAGTAAAATAAAGAAAAACCCTTGAATGAGTAGGTGTCCAAACGTTTGAATGGTATGGTGCTTTTCCACCTAACAAAACACTTTACATTGAATAATAAGACATTTACATAATATTTTTCAGCAGGTGCTAAAAACACTTAACTTGCATTGAGGTGGGTGGGAGACTGGGCACTCACTTCATCCACTACCAATATGTAGAGAGCAACCACCTGGGGGATGCCACTGCCATGGCAGCCATTCTGCACCATAAAGGTCACCACACATCAGCTATCACAGTGGATAGGTCAGAGGTGAAGGATGGGGTGAGCGGGAGAGAGGTGAGGGATGGGAGAGAATCGTACCTGCCAGCCTTGAGGTCTAGGGGAAGGGAGAGAGGTCTGCTGAGAGGTGGAAAGCCTCTACCCTCTCTCTTCTTCAATTCTGTGTTCCTCTGGGTAGCCTGCTGTCTGTTAACCTCTGGGCCTGGGTGGAGGCTCCTATTGGGGCTTGGTTCCAAACTGTGCTGCCTCCTCAGCTCCTTCCTCTCCAGGCTTCTCTGGTGCTGGGTATGGTGCTTGGGCTGCAGCTTGGGCGGGGGCTGGGGCTTGGAAGGTAGCTGGGGAGGTGTGGGCTTCTCTACCTCAGCCATTGAGCTAGAAGTAGGGTCAGATTTGTGCTGGTCAGAAAAACTCAGGGCCCTGAAGTTCAAAGTTCTATTGTACATTTTTAGGATATAAAAAGATGAGTCTTAGTACCTGTTTGGACCTCGTTTGTTCCTGAGCAGTGTCTGCATCTTCTTGATGCTGTTCCTCTTTCTCAGGTAGTCGGTCCTCTTCCGAGAGCCTCGCCACGCTGCCTGGATCACTGTGGCCGCACGGCATCTGGTGTCCGCCCGGAACGCACGCCAACATCGCTATAGGAGAAGATGAGATCAACTTTGTTATCTCCGAGGGGAAATTGGGCTAGGACACAGTAGCCGCACCGCTGTAAAAATACATTAATCTTACCCTATCACACAGGGGCTTTCTATACAGCGCTCCCTGAAAATTATTTTACAAGGGCTGGGATCGGTCTTGTACACGTTGTTGTGATTTTAATCAATAGTTACCAGTGTGATCATGGTTTCTGCCATATAGGTACAAACCTGTATTCTGATGGCGGCATCTTTCTTGTAGAGGAAGTGGCTCCTGCTGAGACAGGCCCTGAACCAGCGCTGCAGGATGATGATGTGACGCATCACTTCCTTGTTCAGGGTGTCCTGGAGATGCTGCTTCTCCCTCTCCTTCAGGAACACCTGGGAGAAAAAGGACATTTAGATGGGACTACATGTTTAATATAAAGTCAAATTATGATTTTAGTTGTTTAAGCAAGAATTACTAATCACTTTTCAGCTTTTCTATGGAGGCTATAATGGCTATGATGTAAAGTGTTACCTTGGTTTTCCCAATCTGGTACGTGCTCTGTCCTAGGCCCATCTTCTGCAGCAGGTTAGCTATGTCCTCTGGTGCTGTGGTGGCTTCTTTAGGCAGCAACACTTTGAACTGCTCTAGGAACTCCGCGAAGGTGAACTTGGCATTGTAGCCAGACTTCTGGATGCGTACCGTCTCCAACATGCCTGTGCACCTCAGCTGCTGTTGCACCAGAGCATTGTCAAACAGCATCTCCTTCTACAAGGAACACAAAGAGTTGCATCCCAATGCATTAAACAGAGAAATTCTGTCATCAGTAGTGACTTAAGCGTCCGCTAAATCAGGGGTTTTCAAACCGTTCCTCGGGGACCCCAGACATTCCATGTTTTTGAAATATTCCCAGAGCCAGCTAACCTGATTCAACTTGTCAAGTAATCATCAAGCCATTGACTAGGTGAATCAGGTGTGCTAGTTTAGGGATACAAAATTGTGATATGTCTGGGGGTCCTGGAGGAAATTTGAAAACCCCTGTGCTAAAATTGCCATTATGCAAATAAATATAAGGGTTGGGTTCAATTCAGGAAGTACACAAATTCAAATTCTCTTCAATGCTTTTCAAATAGAAAAATTCTGAATTGGAATTTGGTTTACTTTCTTAATTTAAATGGAATTGACCCCAACCCTGGTAACTACTGTATCGTCCTAGGTATTCCCTTACGGAAAAACCACATGAATTTCACATGACCACATGTGAAGTGCTCAACAAAAAAAAAGAAATCACATGTGAAATATCACGTAAAATGATGTGACCTTTTCTTTAAGGGACAGACATAGACAATCTTTATACAGTACATGTAATCCTACCTTCTCAGCATTGGAACGGATACAGCGGATGAAGAAAGGCTCTGCTTTCCCCACAGTCTCCAGCAGCTTATTGAGAGACGCCTGCAGAATAACATTACAATATATCACACCAGTTAGCTGAGGGAATGCTGTTTACAGCCTCCATTAGTGATCTTTAATGGAGTTTTAATGACATACACACAATGCTAAGACAAGCTCATTGTTCTGGTCAGCTCTCAGTGGGAGGAGGCTGGTGTGTGTGCCTGCATGTGTGTGTGCATGCGGCCTGCGTGTGTGTTGGGCAAGCAGACCTGGAACTGAGCGCTGATGCTGGGTGTTTTCTTCCTCTGATGTGGGTGGAGCAGAGAGCGGGAGGCGCGGTCATGGAGCGTCAGGCCGACGATGTGCTTCAGGGACCGAGTGTTCATCAGATTCTGTAGGACGTACTACATCAATCAATCAATCATCACCACACATTGTTACACAACTACAATGACACAGTATTGTAATATGCTTATACATAGGGCCAGGAGACTGTCCAGTCTATGTGAACTGTAAAGACAGTACAGAAGTAACATAAACCAATAAAAAGACCCAAGAAACTACTAATACATTACCGTAGGAATGAGCTGCTTGTGCTTGCTGGCCTTGCTCTTCCTATGGGGAGAAAAGACAGAGAGATGGTGGTGACCTGGATTTTACAGGCAAGATGGATGACAATTGTTATGTATTCATGGCTTGACAATGATAGAGTTGGCTACAGCAGGCTAGTTTTCAGCATAGTTTCTTGTTGATAATGTGCAGTATGTAACATCCCCATCAATAACCTGGCTCCTGCTTTTTTCCCTCCAGTCCACTTACTTCTTTTTCTCGTAGTTGGCAAAGATGTCCTCGATCACCTCCAGAGGATTGTCATCGGACCGATCGAACGAGAAGTCCAGTTGGGAGCTGTGGGTGGAGAAACATGTTAGTTGAATCAGATGACGCAATCTCTATTGCACTCCACACCTGGACAAAAGGAACACCTACGTGAGATTGCTGTTCACATTCAACACCATAGTGTCCTCCAAACTCATCACTAAGCTGCTAAGAACCCTGGGACTGAACACATCCCTCTGAAAACGGATCCCGACGGGCCACCCCAGGTGGTGAGGGTAGGCAACAACACATCCGTCACGCTGACCCTCAACACGGGGGCTCCCTCAGGGGTGCGTGCTCAGTCCCCTCCTGTAATTCCTGTACACCCACGACTGCGGCCACGCACGACTCCAACACCATCATTAAGATTGCCGACGACACGAGTGGTAGGATTGATCACTGACAACGATGAGACAGCCTATAGGAAGTAGGTCAGAGACCTGGCAGTGTGGTGCCAGCATAACATCCTCTCTCTCAACGTGGGAAGGACCAAGGAGCTCGTCGTGGACTACAAGAAACATCGACGGGGCTGTAGAGGAGCAGTTCGAGAGCTTCAAGTTCCTCGGTGACCACATCAATCAGAACCTATCATGGTCCAAACACACCAGCACAGTCGTGAAGGAGCCTGAGAAGATTTGGCATGAGCCGTCAGATCCTCAAAAGATTCCACAGCTGCACCATTGAAAGCATCTTGACTGGCTGCATCACCGCTTTCTATGGCAAGTGCTCATCATACGACCGCAAGACGCTACAGAGGGTAGCATGTACAACCCAGTACATCACTGGGGCCAAACTTCCTGCCATCCAGTACCTCTATATCAGGCAGTGTCAGAGGAAGGCCCCAAAAATTGTCAAAGACTCCAGCCACCGAAGTCATAGACTGTTCTCTCTGCTACCACACGGCAAGCGGTACCGGAATGCCAAGTCTGGGACCAAAAGGCTCCTGAACAGCTTCTACCCCCAAGCCATAAGACTGTCAAACCGGTAATCAAATGGCTACCCGGACTGTTTACATTGACCCCCTTAATTATTTATTTCTACACTGACACTCCCACACACTGTAAAGTCCACACCTGTTGTATTTGGCACATCTGACCAACAAACTTTGATTTGATGCGTTTGGCTGGAACAAAAACCTGCCCCTACATCAGCCCTCTGTGGATACGATAGCACACCCCTGGACTAAGGCCTTCTGCCTCTTCTCTTTAGATGAAGGTGAAACATGCTCAACTATAACGTTGCAACTGTAACGAGTGGCAGCATAGTCTCTCTCCTCTTGCCTGGACAGTCTCTGCAGAGCCGAGCTCGGTCTCCTCTTCAGTTCCCCTATGGACCGACGGGAGGTGCGTTCCACCAGACCTGTAGAGTAAACAGGCCTTGCCATGTTAGTCATCTTATCATCATCGTTGCCACCAAAGTGTAGCAAGTCATATCTCAAGAGACTCACAACTAAAAACTCTTGACCAGTTATATGCTCATAAAAAGAGCACAGTTTTCTCCTGCCCGGCCAGTTCATGTAAACGTGAAATACCCTGATTGGACAGGTCTAGGAGAGAGGGTATCTAAAGTGAAGTCTACCTGGGACTGCCCGGCGGCTTCCGGCCTCGTTGAAGGCCGCTATGATGCGTATGGTGGCCCGGAGGATGCCCCATCGGAACACTGCCACCGGGTCTGACCCAATCAGCTGACGCATGAATGCCCGCTCGCTGCTACGTAGCAATGCCACGATGTCCGGACGCATGTGATCCGTGTTCTTCTTCCGGAAATCCTGATCGTGATAAGGAGAGGAGGGGAAGAGGAGAGGTAGAGAGAGGGAATGAGAGGAGATGACGAGGGAGAGGGGTTGAGAAGGGAGAGAGAGACACAGGGAGGTAGAGAGGAAGAGGGATGGAGGAAGGAGGAGAGGAAGGAGATGTAGAGGGAGAGGGACACAATGAGAGGAGGAAGACAGGACAAAGAAAGGGTTGGAAGCAGGACAGTTAGCTGTGTGATGTCCTTTCGACTGACAGTGTAGACTAATAGGTTGCTCCCCTTGCCCTTTCTCTACCTTGATCTGGTATTTGACCTTCCCAGCGAAGTGTTGGATGACGAAGGCTGGTAACATCACTGTGGTGGGGACGAAGTATGGGTTGTCTTGATGCTGCTGCTTGAACTTGTTCAGCAGAGTGTCATCCGTGGCCTGAGGGAGACTAAGGACACAAAGACTGGGTTAGACAAAAGCAATAGAGGAAGCCAACCAGTAAGCTTCTTTTCACCTGTCCACTTCCTCTAAATCAGTGGTGATAAAGGTACAAGACAAGACGTAACTACAGACTACTGAGATACAGCCCTTGCAGACAGGGCCAGGAGATTTTCCTGACCACGTGACCTGACTAGAAACACTCTGGGCCCTAGTTTTAGGTTCAAACTCTTGGCCCTCCCAGACTTACTTGCTCTCCTCATCCAGTAGGTGGAAAAGCCCAGTGGGTTTCTGGCTGATCAGATGGATACAGCCCAGGTTGTCCGTGTAGTCTATGGTACTCCAGCTGATCCCCTCTGCCTGGTACTCCTTCTGGAATAGATGGATGGACGGATGGATGCGTGAATAGATGGGTGGATGAATGAATAAATGACGATTGACTCCCAATTAGAGCTGATTTAACTTCACATGAAGGGACCCTTTTTAATGGGGTGAAGGGTTTATAGTGCATTCAGTTGTGCGACTGACGACTTATCCCCCTTTCCTTTCCCTTATAGAGCTCACCTGCTCCAGCTTGAAGATGTGCTGGTTGAAGTAATACTGTAGTTTCTCGTTGGCGTAGTTGATGCAGAACTGTTCAAAGCTATTCGTCTGGAAATCCTCAAAACCAAATATATCCAGGATACCTATGGACAAACACTAAAAATAATCTTAATATAAATACATTTTTCCCTGCTTACTTAACGGGCCCTTCCCAACAATGCAGAGAAAGAAAATTGAGAAAATTGAAAAGTTAAATGTGTAATAATAAAAGTCAAACTAATACTTTCTAAAGCTGCGTTGAAAGGTTGTCAAACAAATGCAGGGGCAGCACTTTTTACTGGAAGTGAAAGTTACAGATCGTGGCTTTAAAGCTGCAGTGAAAGGGTTAGGTTAGGGTTGTCTCTGGGTTTAGGGTTAGTCAGTGAAAGGTTGTCAAACAAATGCAGGGGAGCACTTTTTACTGGAAGTGAAAGTTACAGATGTGGCTTTAAAGCTGCAGTGAAAGGTTAGGTTAGGGTTGTCTCTGGGTTAGGGTTAGTACAGTGAAAGGTTGTCAAACAAATGCAGGGCAGCACTTTTTACTGGAAGTGAAGTTACAGATCGTGGCTTTAAAGCTGCAGTGAAAGGGTTAGGTTAGGGTTGTCTGGGTTAGGGTTAGTACAGTGAAAGGTTGTCAAACAAATGCAGGGGCAGCACTTTTTACTGGAAGTGAAAGTTACAGACTGTGGCTTTAAAGCTGCAGTGAAAGGGTTAGGTTAGGGTTGTCTCTGGGTTAGGGTTAGTACAGTGAATGGTTGTCTTACAGAGACGGCCTCCTCCATGTCTCGTCTGTTGAGCAGAGCGTGGTTGATGTGCAGGACAATCCAGTCAAACAGAGAGCTGTACAGAGACTTGGCCATGGAGTCCCGCGCTGTCACAGCCTAGGAAGGACAATAACAAGACAATGATTGTCACAGCCTGGGTAGGACAATAACAAGACGACAATATTTACAGCCTGGGTAGGACAACAACAAGACAACAGTAGTCACAGCCTGGGTAGGACAACAACAAGACAACAGTAGTCACAGCCTGGGTAGGACAACGACAAGACACCAATCGTTATGGCCTATAGGATAACAGCAAGAAACACCCCAAAAAAAGGCTGCAAAGCTAACAAGAGCCATATAAGTCCACAATACCAGGGCACCAATTTTTTTCTGACGACACGTGACATGACAAGGAAAATATCCAGGTCCTGGCTATAACTACATTCTGGAGTTTTCCCTCATGTCATGTGAGGAAGAAAAAGTCAAATAAATGTAACTGGTGTTAGAACCCCTACTTCTTTGAGAGTGTAGTGTAACACTAATTTGTCATTGGCTGTTGTTTGTTTCCTCTTGGTCAAAGCCTCCACCAGCAACTCCTGTTTGACCTATGAGAACAGAGCAGATTGTCAGTTAACGCTGTGTACAGGTGTTCCTCTAAGCAGGTGAGACTAAAGATAATGATTGATTGAATGATTACACAATAAATATATTGACTGACTGATTGATTCCTCTACCTTGAGCAGGTCAGACAGGGTTGAGAGGACATCTGCTGGCCCCGCTTCCAGCCCCTGGCCGTCTTCCGATTGGTTGTACGTCACGTTGCCCAGATACAGGATGGCAGAGAGCATGGAAAATATCCTACACAGAAACACACGATTATTATACAATACACCAGGATTACTGATCATATCCTGCACAAGAAAACATAGGGTCGCAATACACCTGGATAACAGTTTCACACACCATGAGCGCCTCTCACTGGCTAGTAGTATGAGTTATGGCATCATCCTTATTTCAAGGGTACAATACATATATACACGCATAATCGTTTACAAGCTACCATAAATTTACATTGAGAAACAGCCACAGTAGGCCACCAGGTGAGCAACTAAGTTCTACTGTTCCACCTGACACACCCTAAGGCCATGATCAGATGTCTGCTGCTGAAATGTTCCCTGCATTTTTCTCCTGCTAGGACTGACAAGCTCTAACCTGCTGCGGAAATGGGAGAGAGCGGTGGAGTTCTTGGAGAGTTGCACTGTTACATACGGACTGTTTTAGTTCCATCAGGTGTGACTGTGGCAGAAACTCTTCATGAAAAAGATAATATCAGGGATCATGACAGATGAAAAGAGTATGGTACAGGGGACGTAAAGAGGAGAGGATAAGGTTTCTGAGATATCTCTATAAACTATAGTTTGTCTCCCTCTGTCTACTTCACTCTTTCTCTCTTCGTCGCACACACTCTGTCTCGCTCGCCTGAAGAGGTTAACCCTAGAAATATCCATACGTACTGTTTCTTAGTGGAGGGCAGGAATCCCACCATCTCCATGGCCTGATGAAGCCTCTCGAACTCATGTCTGAGATTCTCAGCGTCTTCTAAATGAAAGTACTCCTGAGCAGAGTGACAGAGAGTATTTTAATTGAAACAATAAAAAAAAATCTCAATACACTTAGACAGAAAAAAAGAGAAAATAGAGAGACAATTGACAGAAAATAAAGAGAAAATATGAAGACATGCTTTTAGCATCTGTATTGCTGGAGTACAGGCTTATGGACTTTAATGGGTTACAGAGTTAATGTTTGCAGTTAATTCATGGAGCTGTATCTAAAGATATTTTATTTTACAGTTATTTACATATGTAAGAGTACTTGTATTAAAATTCATGTGATGGAGATTGAGAGAACTATGTACATATTTCTGTTGTATTGGAATACGCTATTGACGCAAGTACCAGAATGCCTTGCGTCAGAGACTAGAGATTAACTCTGTTTGACACTAACATGCTGACCACACCGCTCGCATCGCGTGCGAGAGTGTTGCAAAAATAAATGTACACATACACGTTATTCAATCATTGCACCCACACTGCTCACACGCCTCAGCGAGGTCCTGCGTGGCCAGGCGCTAAAATAGAAATAGGTTCTATTTGTGACACTCAACGCGCTGCAAGTCCGGCCTCTCCCATCTCCTCATTGGTGTGTAGGAGTATATACCCACGTGGGTGATTGAAAGATGAACTGACATCCACACTCCAGTCGGTTGTAGTAATGCACTGTAAAGTTGGTTGCCAACCGCCATATTAAAGTCCAAAGATGTAAAAAAGAAGCCTGTGGAAGGAGGAGAGATGACGAGAAAGGAATTCGGTTTACCGTTTTATTTATGAATTAATTGTAGGAGTAGAGGACCTTGTGCATTTCATTTAAAATAACAACCCAATGTTAATATCACAGGACAAATTAGCTAACAACAGCAAGCTAGCTAGCTACATTGCCATGAATGTTTAATGCTTTTCGATATGTCCCCAAATGAATATCATTGGTTCAGAGTTTGTTTTGATATTTCAACCTGCGTGTCCTGATCGTGTCTGGTGTGGGGGTACAAAATCAACATGTGAACGCGTGCATTCGGTTTGGTCAGCATGTAATGTTCGTCCCAAATGTCACCGTATTCCCTACATAGTGCATTACTTTTGATCAGGGCCAATGGCACTCTATTCCATACATAGTTTGCACTACTTTTGACCAGAGTCCTATGGGCCCTGTTCAAAGGTTGTGCACTACATAGGGAATGGGGTGCCATTTGGGACACATTTTTAATAATAAATAGAGCAATACGGTAGAGCTCTCCAAACCAGGCTTTCTATGAAAAGTTATAAAATATTGACTTCCATACATGCTCCACATCTTTTTTTATCTTAACTTCTCTAGGATAGGGGGCAGCATTCGGAATTTTGGATGAAATGCATGCCCGAATTAAACTGCCTGCTTCTCGGGCCCAGAAGATATGATATGCATATAACTGGTAGATTTGGATAGAAAACACTTTAAAGTTTCCAAAACTGTTAAAATAGTGTCTGAGTATAACAGAACTGATTTGACAGGTGATAAACTGAGAAAAATCCTTTCAGGAAGTAGTTAATGTTTTGGTTTTGTCGTTTTCTATTCAATGCCATTACAGTATCCATTGACTTAGGACTCAAATTGAAGTTTCTATGCCTTCCACTAGATGTCAACAGTCTTTAGAAATTGTTTCAGGCTTATATTCTGAAAAATGAAGAAGTAAGAGCAGTCTGAATGAGTGGACCCTAAAGTGTCACAGAGCTTTTTCATGAGCGCGACCGAGAGAGTGCGTCTCTTGTTTACCTTTTAAATTGACGACGTTATTGTCCGGTTGAAATAGTATCGATTATTTAGGCTAAAAACAACCTGAGGTTTGAATATAAACATCGTTTGACATGTTTCTATGAACTTTACGGATACAATTTGGATTTTTTGTCTTCCTGTTTTGACTGCGTTTGAGCCTGTGGATTACTGAAGAAAACGCGCGAACAAAACTGAGGTTTTTGTGTATAAAGAGACTTATCGAACAAAAGGAAAATTTATTGAGTAATGAATGTCTGCTGAGTGCAACCATATGAAGATCATCAAAGGTAAGGGATTCATTTTATCTCTATTTCATTGTGTAACTGTTCTACCTGGCTGGTTACTGTTTGTAATGATTTGTCTAGTGGGCTATGTTTTCAAATATCGTAAGGTATGCATTCGCCGTAAGGCATTTTTTAAAAATCTGACACCGTGGTTGGATTCACAAGAAGTTAATCTTTAAACTTATTTTTTATTTTATTTTTTTATTTAACCTTTATTTAACCAGGTAGGCTAGTTGAAAACAAGTTCTCATTTGCAACTGCGACCTGGCCAAGATAAGCATAGCAGTGTGAACAGACAACAAGCAGTTACACATGGAGTAAACAATAAACAAGTCAATAACATGGTAGAAAAAGAGAATCTATATACAATGTGTGCAAAAGGCATGAGGTAGGCAATAAATCGAATATTACAATTTAGCAGATTAACACTGGAGTGATAAATCATCAGATGATCATGTGCAAGAAGAGATACTGGTGTGCAAAAGAGCAGAAAAGTAAAATAATAAAAGCAGTATGGGGGTGAGGTAGGTAAATTGGGTGGGTAGTTTACAGATGGACTATGTACAGCTGCAGCGATCGGTTAGCTGCTCGGATAGCAGTTTTTTAAAGTTGTTGAGGGAGATAAAAGTCTCCAACTTAGAGATTTTTGCAATTCGTTCCAGTCGCAGGCAGCAGAGAACTGGAAGGAAAGGCGTCCAAATGAGGTTTTAGCTTTAGGGATGATCAGTGAGATACACCTGCTGGAGCGCGTGCTGCGGGTGGGTGTAGCCTCGTGACCAGTGAACTGAGATAAGGCGGCACTTTACCTAGCATAGCTTGTAGATGACCTGGAGCCAGTGGGTCTGACGACGAACATGTAGCGAGGGCCAGCCGACTAGGGCATACAGGTCGCAGTGGTGGGTCGTATAAGGTGCTTTAGTAACAAAACGAATGGCACTGTGATAAACTGCATCCAGTTTGCTGAGTAGAGTGTTAGAAGCTATTTTGTAGATGACATCGCGAAGTCGAGGATCGGTAGGATATCAGTTTTACTAGGGTAAGTTTGGCGGCGTGAGTGAAGGAGGCTTTGTTGCGGAATAGAAAGCCGATTCTTGATTTGATTTGGATTGGAGATGTTTGATATGAGTCTGGAAGGAGAGTTTGCAGTCTAGCCAGACACCTAGGTACTTATAGATGTCCACATATTCTAGGTCGGAACCGTCCAGGGTGGTGATGCTAGTCGGGCTGCGGGTGCAGGCAGCGAACGGTTGAAAAGCATGCATTTGGTTTTACTAGCGTTTAAGAGCAGTTGGAGGCCACGGAAGGATGTTGTATGGCATTGAAGCTCGTTTGGAGGTTAGATAGCACAGTGTCTAAGGAAGGGCCGGAAGTATATAGAATGGTGTCGTCTGCGTAGAGGTGGATCAGGGAATCGCCCGCAGCAAGAGCAACATCATTGATGTATACAGAGAAAAGAGTCGGCCCGAGAATTGAACCCTGTGGTACCCCATAGAGACTGCCAGAGGACCGGACAACATGCCCTCCGATTTGACACACTGAACTCTGTCTGCAAAGTAGTTGTGGAACCAGGCAAGGCAGTCATTAGAAAAACCGAGGCTACTGAGTCTCGCGATAAGAATATGGTGATTGACAGAGTCGAAAGCCTTGGCCAGGTCGATGAAGACGGCTGCACAGTAATGTCTTTTATCGATGGCGGTTATGATATCGTTTAGTACCTTGAGCTGGCTGAGGTGCACCCGTGACGGCTCGGAAACCGGATTGCACAGCGGAGAAGGTACGGTGGGATTCGAGATGGTCAGTGATCTGTTTGTTGACTTGGCTTTCGAAGACCTTAGATAGGCAGGGCAGGATGGATATAGGTCTGTAACAGTTTGGGTCCAGGGTGTCTCCCCCTTTGAAGGGGGGATGACCGCGGCAGCTTTCCAATCCTTGGGGATCTCAGATGATACGAAGGAGAGGTTGAACAGGCTGGTAATAGGGGGTGCGACAATGGCGGCGGACAGTTTCAGATAGGGTCCAGATTGTCAAGCCCAGCTGATTTGTATGGGTCCAGGTTTTCCAGCTCTTTCAGAACATCTGCTATCTGATTTGGGTAAAGGAGAAGCTGGGGAGGCTTTGGCGAGTAGCAGCGGGGGGGCGGGGCTGTTGGCCAAGGTTGGAGTCGCCAGGAGGAAGGCATGGCCAGCCATTGAGAATGCTTGTTGAAGTCTTCGATTATCACGGATTTATCGGTGGTGACCGTGTTACCTAGCCTCAGTGCAGTGGACAGCTGGGAGGAGGTGCTCTTGTTCTCCATGGACTTTACAGTATCCCAGAACTTTTTGGAGTTAGAGCTACAGGATGCAAATTTCTGCTTGAAAAAGCTGGCCTTTGCTTTCCTGACTGACTGCGTGTATTGGTTCTGACTTCCCTGAACAGTTGCATATCGCGGGGGCTCTTCGATGCTATTGCAGTTCGCCACAGGATGTTTTTGTGCTGGTCGAGGGCAGTCAGGTCTGGAGTGAACCAAGGGCTATATCTGTTCTTGGTTCTGCATTTTTTGAACGGAGCATGCTTGTCATATGGTGAGGAAGTAACATTTAAAGAATGACCAGGCATCCTCAACTGACGGGATGAGGTCAATATCCTTCCAGGGTACCCGGGCCAGGTCGATTAGAAAGGCCTGCTCGCAGAAGTGTTTTAGGGAGCGTTTGACAGTGATGAGGGGTGGTCGTTTGACCGCGGACCCGTGGCGGATACAGGCAATGAGGCAGTGATCGCTGAGATCTTGATTGAAGACAGCAGAGGTGTTTTGGAGGGCAGGTTGGTCAGGATAATGTCTATTAGGGTGCCCATGTTTACGGATTTAGGGTTGTACCTGGTGGGTTCCTTGATGATTTGTGTGAGATTGAGGGCATCAAGCTTGGATTGTAGGACTGCCGGGGTGTTAAGCATATCCCAGTTTAGGTCACCTAACGAACAAACTCTGAAGCTAGATGGGGAGCGATCAATTCACAGATGGTGTCCAGGGCACAGCTGGGAGCTGAGGGGGTCGGTAGCAGGCGGCAACAGTGAGAGACTTATTTCTGGAGAGATTAATTTTTAAAATTAGAAGTTCGAACTGTTTGGGCATAGACCTGGAAAGTATGACAGAACTTTGCAGGCTATCTCTGCAGTAGATTGCAACTCCTCCCCCTTTGGCAGTTCTATCTTGACGGAAAGTGTTATAGTTGGGTATGGAAATCTCAGAATTTTGGTGGCCTTCCTAAGCCAGGATTCGGAAACGGCAAGGACATCAGGATTGGCAGAGTGTGCTAAAGCGGTGAGTAAGGCAAACTTAGGAGGAGGCTTCTGATGTTGACATGCATGAGGCCAAGGCTTTTTCGATCACAGAGTCAACAAATGAGGGTGACTGGGGACATGCAGGGCCTGGGTTTACCTCCACATCACCCGAGGAACAGAGGAGTAGTAGATGAGGGTGCGGCTAAAGGCTATCAAAACTGGTCGCCTAGAGCGTTGGGGCAAAGAATAAAAGGAGCAGATTTATGGGCGTGGTAGAATAGATTCTGGGCATAATGTGCAGACAGGGGTATGGAGGGGCGCGGGTACAGCGGAGGCAAGCCCAGGCACTGGGTGATGATAAGAGAGGTTGTATCTCTGGACATGCTGGTCTCAATGGGTGAGGTCACCGCATGTGTGGGGGTGGACAAAGGGGGTATCAGAGGTACGGAGAGTGGAACTACAGGGTCCATTGCAAACCAAAACAATGATAATGAAAACTAGCCTGAACAACAGTATGCAAGGCATATTGATATTTGAGAGAGACATACAATAAGGCATAAAGTGATTGCAGGTCTTGATTGGGAGAGCTAGCTAAAACAACAGGTAAGATAACAGCAGCAAAACAGGGTGCTAGTCTAAACACAGCAAACAGGTAAAAATGGCGACGACTAGGCAGAGAGGGTCGGATTAACTACACACAGATCCTGAGTTAAAGCACAGAGCCGACAGATAAAACACAATAAACAGAATGGAGTACCGTGAATTAATGGACAGTCAAGCATGCATCAGCTATGTAGCCAAGTGATCATAGTGTCCAGGGGCAGCCGTAGATGGAGCAGGGAGGCTCCACTAAGCTAGCACGCGGCGTTTAAAGTTAGTAAGCCCGGGGGGTGGTCTGCTCAGACGGAGGGGGTCTGCTCAGACGTGGTCGTGTCGACAGAGAATCCAGAGAATCCAAGCCGAATGGCGAAAGAGAGGTTGTGAATTGTAGAATTGTGTTTGCTAACTGGTGCTAGCTTCGTGGCAGTGGCGCTAACTGCGCTAGCTGCAAGCTAGCTGTGAGGATCAAAGTAGTGGCTCAGGGATTACGGCAGGAATCCGGCGTTGTTGTCGAGAGACAGTCCGATGCTGGTAAATTGGTGAGTAATATCCAGGCTAATAACAGGGCTGGTGTCTGTGCAGAAGGTAAAAGCTACTAGCAGCGGCAAAAAAAAATCACCAGTTGTGATGGATTGGGGGCTCTGTGTCGGCAAAAAAAAGGTCCAGTCCAATTGGCAAAAGAGGTATTGTAGCCCAAGAGTTGCGGGTAGACCTCTTCGGCTAGCCGGCAAGATGGGCTAGCTCGAGGCTAGCTCAAGGCTAACTGGTGCTTGCTTCGGGACAGAGGTGTTAGCCAGTAGTAGCCACTCGGTTGCAGCTAGCTAGCTGTGATAATACGGTGTAATTGTCCAGAGCTTGCGTCAGGAATCCGGTGATGTGGTAGAGAAAAAGCAGTCCTATATGCTCTGGGTTGATATCGCGCTTGCAGACTGGCAGGTATTGGCCCGGTATTGAAGCTGGCTGTGTCCGAGTTAAGGGCGAGACCGCAGCAGTGGCTAACTGACTACTAGCTAGTAGCTAGTTATCTGGCTAGCTTCTGATTGGGTTACGGTTCTAAAGTATAAAAAAATAGCAGTCCGTACCACATTGGGTGAGGCGGAATGTAGGAATGTATATTCAGTTCCTAGATGGAAAGTGAAATTAAAATATAATAGAAATGTATACGAAAAATACGAATACTATTTACACGGGACAGACAGGACAAAGACACATCCGACTGCTACGCCATCTTGGATAACCTGGATAATGGATAATGGATAATGTAAAATATGTTTTATTTTCTGAATTTCTATAATGAGTATTTCTGTATTTGAATTTGGCGCCCAGCAGTTTCACTGGCTGTTGAAGAGGTGGGACGCTAACGTCTCACGTACCCAAGAGAGGATAAGTATGTGAATGGAATTTATATGTTTAAATGAATGATTAGAATATTCCACCCTGAAACTATATAATTGTATGTAATTGATTAGAATCATCAATGAAATACATTAGAATCATCAAATTATTATTAATGATGTCTGTCGTCTTAGTCAGTAAAATTATAATAAATGAAGTGTGTAGTTTTAGTCAGAATTAGGGTAAAACAATATATCTGTACAATATGTCTCTATAGTATCTTAAACACAGATTCGGTGCCGACCTTGTCTAGGGCCCAGAGATTTGAGGGAGGACAGGGAATGCTTCTCATGGTCCCTAATCTTTGCCGGCTGGGTATTGATACAGTATGTGCGTAGGATACCTACTGTTTGTGTGGAAGTATGTGCGCCGCTATAAAATGGATGTCTTTGTATTGTGGACTTCAGAACGTTCTCGTGAATAAACATTTTGACTATCATAGCTGGGCCTCCGTCTGTTTCATTCAACCAGTATCTTATAAATTCTGGGTTGCAGACCGAGTAGTTTAATTGAATAGGGTTATGAACATTGAGAACATAATTCTCGTGACAAAGTAATAAACATAGATTTCTGCATATTTCACACAGATATACTGCACTGTATCAATATTGCTCAGATGGATTTATAGCACAATGTATATCATATACACGAATCTGAGAATAAAGACCACTAGGGGAACGACGTTCTCACTGGAACACCCTGCACTCTCAGTTGATTACAGCCACAGGATGTGTGTAATAAGATTTCATATTTTCCCTGTATTTTACACTAAATGTTCCCTCCTGAGAATAAATCACTTTTCTCCCGGGTATCCCGGTATTTCCTGCCAAAACCGGAAGTGATAGCTTTGATCGGCATGAAAATTCAGGCCTGACGCTACCGGAGCTAGATGAACCCTACATTAAAAATACATTTTATGAGACCAAGCCCAAATGATTGTGCCGTTATGCAATACATATAATGGGCTATAGGCTACCGCACGTTACGCACAACAGAAAAACTTAAAGGCCCATAGATGTATGCTCTCTTGGGTAAATAAATGAAACACGCTCCAGTAATCATTTTGAGTGTGTACTGTATTACTGTACTGTGATTCTGGTGCAGGACATGCGGCCTGCAAAGTTACAATTAAAGGCTAGTGAATTTGATTTAAAAAAATGTTGAAATCTAATAGGGCCTATGTCACATTTTTATAATTAGTAGGCTGACAGATATAGCCTACCTTTCATAATAAATCCCCTAATATTGTGCAACGTGTTTGAGAGCAAAGTCTTGCATCTTGCTCATTTCAATATCTGTGGTACCGCTACTGGCAACGTATATCCGCTGAGTCTACCTTTAACTTAAATAAGATTAGTTGTTCTTATCTTCATCATTGTAATGACATGCTTGAATAATATAGGACTAGAATAAGATGCAGACGGCTTTCTCTTCTCTTCACGAAGATTGAATGGCTATGGGTCTGACATGAATAAATAACTGCTATAGCCTATTGCTGTCGCGCATTCTCTTCTTTCAAACTCGTTGGGAGTTTGAAAGAATGTATTTAACATTCAGCAAACAAGAGCAAGCTTGCATCCCTGCTCAAACAATTTTCCAACAAGCTATTCTAGTTATTCGAGGCCATAGGAGCGCAGGTGCGTATTGTGCAAGAGAACATGATGACAGAGGCTATAAGTTAGAAGCTTATGCATATTAACCCATCATTCATTAGGTAAATAAACTGGGTGTACGAAACATTAGGAACCCTTGCTCTTTCCATGACATAGACTGACCAGGTGAATCAAGGTGAAAGCTATTGATGTCACTTGTTAAATCCACTACAATCAGTGTAGATGAAGGGGAGGAGACACGTTAGAAACCTCTAAGATCGTACCCTTTTTTTCAAATTTCGCCTAAAATGACATACCCAAATCTAACTGCCTGTAGCTCAGGACCTGAAGCATGGATATGCATATTCTTGATACCATTTGAAAGGAAACACGTTGAAGTTTGTGGAAATGTGAAATGAATGTAGGAGAATAACACATTAGATTTGGTAAAAGATAATACAAACAAAAAACATGCGTTTAAATATATATTTTTTTATCATCTTTGAAATGCAAGAGAAAAGCCATACTTTCAGGTAGGAGTCTAGGTGTAATTTAGATTTTGGCCACCAGATGGCAGCAGTGTGTGTGCAACGTTTCAGACTGATCCAGTGAAGAATTACATTACTGCACAATATTTTGTATCAAGTCTGCCAGGAGTTTGCCCAAATGTGCCGAATTGGTCAATTGATACATTTTGAAGTGCATAACTATAGAGAACATACAAAAATGCTATGGTTATAAAGAATTTAAGTTTACACACTCCCAGGAATGTCATATATGATGGATCATTAGCTTATACACTAACTTTCACACATCTCGATGGCCGGGCAGGGTGGGTGTGGAGCCAGAGACAGCAGTGGGATCAAACTGTAGACCCCAGTTCCTACATTTGAACAAACATTTATTTTAGAAAACAAAACTATGCTACATTTTATCACTGGGACCCTCAGGATGACAAATCAGAGCAAGATTACTGAATGTAAGTACATTATTTACCTTCAGAGGTGAATGTATTTATGTATATGAATTTGAAAAGAAGGTCGACGACATCCGATCCTCGTTTGCTAAGTCAAACGACACCGCTGGTTCTGCTCACACTGCCCTACCCTGTGCTTTGACCTCTTTCTCCCCTCTCTCTCCAGATGAAATCTCTCGGCGTCTTGTGACGGCCGGCCGCCCAACACCTGCCCGCTTGACCCTATCCCCTCCTCTCTTCTCCAGACCATTTCCGGAGACCTTCTCCTTACCTCACCTCGCTCATCAACTCATCCTTGACCGCTGGCTACGTCCCTTCCGTCTTCAAGAGAGCGAGCGTTGCACCCCTTCTGAAAAAACCTACACTCGATCCCTCCGATGTCAACAACTACAGACCAGTATCCCTTCTTTCTTTCTCTCCAAAACTCTTGAACGTGCCGTCCTTGGCCAGCTCTCCTGCTATCTCTCTCAGAATGACCTTCTTGATCCAAATCAGTCAGGTTTCAAGACTAGTCATTCAACTGAGACTGCTCTTCTCTGTGTCACGGAGCGCTCCGCACTGCTAAAGCTAACTCTCTCTCCTCTGCTCTCATCCTTCTAGACCTATCGGCTGCCTTTGATACTGTGAACCATCAGATCCTCCTCTCCACCCTCTCCGAGCTGGGCATCTCCGGCGCGGCCCACGCTTGGATTGCGTCCTACCTGACAGGTCGCTCCTAGCAGGTGGCGTGGCGAGAATCTGTCTCCGCACCACGTGCTCTCACCCTGGTGTCCCCAGGGCTCTGTTCTAGCCCTCTCCTATTCTCGCTATACACCAAGTCACTTGCTCTGTCATATCCTCACATGGTCTCTCCTATCATTGCTATGCAGACGACACACAATTAATCTTCTCCTTTCCCCCCCTGATAACCAGGTGGTGAATCGCATCTCTGCAGTCTGGCAGACATATCAGTGTGGATGACGGATCACCACCTCAAGCTGAACCTCGGCAAGACGGGCTGCTCTTCCTCCCGGGAAGGACTGCCCTTCCATGATCTCGCCATCACGGTTGACAACTCCATTGTGTCCTCCTCCCAGAGTGCTAAGAACCTTGGCGTGATCCTGGACAACACCCTGTCATTCTCAACAACATCAAGGCGGTGACCCGTTCCTGTAGGTTCATGCTCTACAACATTCGCAGAGTACGACCCTGCCTCACGCAGGAAGCGGCGCAGGTCCTAATCCAGGCACTTGTCATCTCCCGTCTGGATTACTGCAACTCCTGTTGGCTGGGCTCCCTGCCTGTGCCATTAAACCCCTACAACTCATCCAGAACGCCCGCAGCCCGTCTGGTGTTCAACTTTCCCAAGTTCTCTCACGTCACCCCGCTCCTCCGCTCTCTCCACTGGCTTCCAGTTGAAGCTCGCACGTTACAAGACCATGGTGCTTGCCTACGGAGCTGTGAGGGAACGGCACCTCCGTACCTTCAGGCTCTGATCAGGCCCTACACCCAAACAAGGGCACTGCGTTCATCCACCTCTGGCCTGCTCGCCTCCCACCTCTGAGGAAGTACAGTTCCCGCTCAGCCCAGTCAAAACTGTTCGCTGCTCTGGCACCCCAATGTGGAACAAACTCCCTCACGACGCCAGGTCAACGGAGTCAATCACCACCTTCCGGAGACACCTGAAACCCCACCTCTTTAAGGAATACCTAGGATAGGATAAAGTAATCCTTCTAACCCCCCCCCCCCCTTAAAAGAGTTAGATGCACTATTGTAAAGTGGTTGTTCCACTGGATATCATAAGGTGAATGCACCAATTTGTAAGTCGCTCTGGATAAGAGCGTCTGCTAAATGACTTAAATGTAAATGTAAATGTATCAAACCAGTTGCCGTGATAAAAGTTGTTGTTGTGCACTCTCAAACAATATCATGGTATTTTTTCACTGTTAATAGCTACTGTTAATAGGACACTGCAGAAAAATTAACAAGAATTTAAGTTTTCTGCCCATATAAGACATGTCTATGTCCCAGAAAGTTGGCTGTTGTATACGACGCCATTCTAGTCACATTGGCGCTCGTCAGCAACAACCGTCCCCGTTTAGGGACACTCATCCCGTAGAGGTTTTAAAGAATGATTTTTAAGCCTTGAGACATGGATTGTGTATGTGTGCCATTCAGAGAGTGAATGGGCAAGACAAATTATTTAAGTGCCTTTGAACAGGTTATGGTAGTAGGTGCCAGGCACATCAGTTTGTGTCGAGAACTGCATTGCTGTTGGGTTTTTCATGCTCAACAGTTTCCCATGTGTATCAAGAATGGTCCACCACCCAAAGGACATAAAGCCCACTTGACATCAACATGGGAAGCATTGGCGTCAACATGGGCCAGCATCCCCGTGGAACACTTTCGACACCTTGTAGAGTCCATGCCCCGACGAATTGAGGCTGTTTTGAGGGCAAATCAGGGGGTGCAACTCAATATTAGGAATGTGTGTGTTCTTAATGTTTTGTACACTCAGTGTACAAGGCTAATACTGCATTGAATGTTTTACCTGAAAGGGGTGGATGGGACATCCATCCATCTTGAACAGGATTATCTATTTTGGATGCAATTTGAATGGGATGGATGGAGAGAGGGTAAGACTGAGAAAGTGCTCGCGTGCACACTGATTTAAAGCAACGATATTCGAGTGATTGACTGTATTAAAACTCTGCAGTTGCAATAAAATAAAAAATCTTTACAGTGCAAAAATAATGTGACCCCCAAAACCTAGATGGAGATATGTAAATTAGACGAGGATTCAGTCCTAATATTAGGCTACTGTAGGCCTACTCGTCACAAGAAAAAAAGTTACCAGCTGATGAGATGATACATGCATTGTGAACTGCGCTCCATACTGACATGCACTGTCTGTCCCCACCCTGAGCGTTGATGATTGATCATATAGATAGCAGAGAAGGCCATAGAGAAGCCAGATTTAGACATCGCATATAATTTTAACAGTTTTATTTCACGTCATGCTGTTCATAGAAATAATTTATTATAATTGACCAGTTTCTCGCAGTTATTTATCCCGGGAAATGGTAGTGGGTTTGGTTGGGAAATCTCAGTAACCCGGTTCCCGCTATTAAACCCTAGTGTGTAATGATTATGACGTTAATGAACTCAACTGAACTGGTGTATACCCTGTGTTAGTGTGTATGTGAGTGAATGTGTGTGTGTGTGAGAGTGAGTGAGTGTGAATGTGTGTGAGAGTGAGTGAGTGGGAATGTGTGTGTGAGAGAGAGTGTGAATGTGTGTGTGTGAGAGAGTGAGTCAGTGAGTGAGTGAGTACCTGTTGTAGATATGTGTAGTCTTCAGGCTGCAGCAGACTGAACTCTCTCTGCTCCTCCGTGGATGCTCCCACCAGCAGGTAGTAGAACACATGGTAGTTCCTAGAGGTCAAGGGTCAGAGGTCATACTGTGTGTGTTTCAGTCAGAAGCCCCCACCAGCAGGTACTAGAACACATAGTAGGTCCTAAAGGTCAGATGTTAGAGGTTATACTGTACTGTAGAGAGGGCAAGGAGTTTTTCTCTGACTGCATGACCTGACCAGGAAAAATTCCAGGCCTTAGTTATAGGAAACAACTACTGTAAGGCTCTGGTTATTCCCTGGTCAGGAAAAACATAGGTCTCCAGTCAGACTGTTAATCATTAGTGTGTATATATAGTACATTCATCTGTAATAAAAATTGTAACGTGATTCAAATGGTGTGATTGTGTGATTTGTATCATATTGTACAATAGCTGATGAAACTAACACTAAACTTTCAAAAAATGTATTTATCAGTGTTATTACCTAATCGTTGCTGGTTGAAAAAACAATCTACACAGGACCATCTAATCAGCAGGTTTGCATGGGCGGGAGTTTCAGCTTGCCTGGTGACAACACCAGGTGGTAAATGAGTTAATAGACCAATAAAAAAAAAGTTCCACTCCCAGACAGTCCTAGTAAAATTAAGCTGAAAAGCTATTTTTGTCAATTTTAATGGAAAACTATTACAGTAAGGTACTTTTAACTGTTACCCAGAAAATATTTGATATTTATATAAAAACGCTGCACTGGGCCTTTAAAGCTGAAAATCCTAAATAGTGAAACTGCAACGTCTGTTTGGGATATTACAGCAACAAAGAAGTGACAGCAAAAAAAAACATGTTTTACACCCCTCGGACGACATAGAACAGCAGAATATGTACTGCAATTTTTTTTTACCATGCTGCTCACCTGTTTAGTCAACAAAACAAAAAACAAAGGCGCTGGAGGGCGTTTCCCCTAATGTGGAGTCCATCTTTAAGTGTTTCCATCATTAGTTTCCATTTTGCAGCAAGAGAGTAATGTATAGTGGTGCTATCACTTATACCTTCTCTATGCTTTTCCGCATGATTTGAATTAATAAGAAAGTGAAGTAGACTTTAAGTTACACTTCAGACCAGGGTTCAACTTTAAATAAGAGAAGCTAATAAAATAACAAGCCTTTTATGCACTACAGTCACAGGAGCGCATGCTGTTTGTGTGGCATTAACCCTACAGCCTGTGAAAGTAAGAAGCACAAAACTGCTTCATAGAATAGTTGATGTGATGCTGCTATGACAAATGATCTGAGCGTGAATTTCCTGAATTAGTGTTGAGCACCTTCATAAAAAATTGTTCTTGGATGCACTCATTTCAATATCCCAAACAAGGACTCATTCAGTAAGGGACAGAGTCAAAATTTAGATAAGCCAGAGTTGCACCTGCTTTCGCTTGAATCATTAATTTACGTCAATAGCGGGAAAATGTTTGTCGAGCGCCAGTTCTTCCCTTCTACTCCATCTATACCTGTGTGTGTGTGTGTGTGTGTCAGATCTCTGCTAGTCCAGCCATACCTTTCATTCTTAGCTCTGAACACCAGTCGACACTTCTCCAGCAAGTACTTCTCAACTACTGCCCTGCAAGGGAGACACACAGATCAATCAATTCAAAATCGATACCAACAACTGATAGAAGTGTGGCTTGTGTACAAATGTCTGATTTATGTACTTATGTCTGATTTCAAAAATAAAGCCAAATAAGTGTGCTGTGAACTAAAAAGAAAGGTTATGACAGCAGTCATGTTTGAGAGACAGGCTCCCTTCACTGTGACACTGGCAGCTAGGAACTACATAAATAAACCAAATCAATTTTACCCAGAAACTCACTGATGAAAATGTGGTTGCCATTCAGTGAGGAAATATAGCCTGGTCCCAGATCTGTTTGTGCTCTTTGCTATAAGACGTTGGCAAGAAAGCAGAAACAGACAGGCACCCAGGCAAGTCTAAAAAAAATGAACCATCGCACTGATTTAAAAGTGAATGGTATCTTGTTTCTGTGATGATACAGCCATCATGCAGCAACAGGTGTTGCTATGGTGTGAAAAATGTCATGCAATACATGATAACACAAACACACTGCCTCACCCTCTCACCACCCCACTCTCTAGATAGTTGAGCCGGATGAACTTCCCAAAGCGGCTGGAGTTGTTGTTCTGTGCCGTCTTCGCGTTGCCAAACGCCTATTTAGAAACAGAGCGAGAGGAGATATTATTTACAGTTACAAAAACTGATGAGGTACTGTAAAGGGCTGGGTCACCATAAGCTAAATCTAATATTTGGCATTTTTACAAACACTACAAATACAGTGCCTTCAGAAAGTATTCATACCCCTCGACTTATTCCACATTTTGCTGTGTTACAGCCTGAATTAAAAATGGGTTAAATATATTTTCTCATTCATCTACACACAATACCCCATAATGACAAAGTGAAAACTTTGTCATTATGTTTAGAAATTTTGGCAAATTGATTTAAAATGAAATACAGAAATATCTAATTCACAGAGGTATTCACACCCCTGGGTCAATACATGTCAGAATCACCTTTGCCAGCGATTACAGCTGTGAGTCTCTGGGTAAATCTAAGAGCTTTGCACACCTGGATTGTACAATAGTTGTACATTCTTTTTTT
The DNA here is from genome assembly GCF_002910315.2 of Salvelinus sp. IW2-2015. Classification (NCBI taxonomy): domain Eukaryota; kingdom Metazoa; phylum Chordata; class Actinopteri; order Salmoniformes; family Salmonidae; genus Salvelinus; species Salvelinus sp. IW2-2015. The sequence continues at coordinate 526,029 of NC_036859.1, read as the reverse complement.
ATCATTGCTAGACAGCCATTTTCAATTCTTGCTATATATTTTCAAGCCAATTTAAGTCAAAACTGTAACTAGGCCACTCAGGAATACATGTCGTTTTGGTAAGCAACTCGTGTAAGTGCATTCGGAAATTATTCAGACCCCTTAACTTTTTCCACATTGTTACATTATAGCCTTATTCTAAAATTGATTAAAATAAAAATCTCAATCTACACACAATACCCCATAATGACAAAGCAAAAACAGGTTTTTAGAATTAAAAAACAAAAATACATTATTTACATAAGTATTCAGACCATTTGCTATGAGACTTGAAATTGAGCTAAGGTGCATCCTGTTTCCAGAGATACTCCTTGACATGTTTCTACAACTTGGAGTCCACCTGTGGTAAATGCAATTGATTGGACATGATTTGGAAAGGCACACACCTGTCTATATAAAATGCACCATAGTTGACAGTGCACGTCAGAGCAAAAACCAAGCCATGAGGTCGAAAGAATTGTCCGTAGAGCTACGAGACAGGATTGTGTCGAGGCACAGATCTGGGGAAGGGTACCAAAAAATGTCTGCAGCATTGAAGGTCCCCAAGAAAAGTGGCCTCCACCATTCTTAAATAGAAGAAGTTTGGAACCACCAAAACTCTTCCTAGAGCTGGCCACTCAGCCTAACTGAGAAATTGGTGGAGAAGGGTCACTCTGACAGAGCTCCAGAGTTCCTTTCTGGAGATGGGAGAACCTTCCAGGAGGACAACCATCTCTGCAGCACTCCACCAATCAGGCCTTTATGGTAGAATGGCCAGACGGAAACCACACCTCAGAAAAAAAAGGACATGACAGCCCGCTTGGAGTTTGCCAAAAGGCACATGAAGGACTTTCAGACCATGAGAAACAAGATTCTCTGGTCAGATGAAACCAAGATTGAAATATTCATCATCCCTATGGTGAAGCATGGTGGTGGCAGAATCATGCTGTGGGGATGTCTTTCAGCAGCAGTGGAGCAAATTACAGTGAGATCCTTGGTGGAAACCTTCTCCAGAGCGCTCAGGACCTCAGACTGGGGCAAAGGTTCACCTTACCACAGAACAACGACCCTAAAGTACACAGCCAAGACAATGCAGGAGTGGCTTCGGGACAAGTCTGTGAATGTCCTTGAGTGGCCCAGCCAGAGGCCGGACTTGAACCCGATGGAACATCTCTTGAGATACCTGAAAATTGCTGTGCAGCAACGCTCCCCCATCCAGCCTGACAGAGCTTGAGAAGATCTGCAGAGAAGAATTGGAGAAACTCCCCAAATACAGGTGTGCCAAGCTTGTAGCGTCATACCCAAGAAGACGCAAGGCTGTAATCGCTGCCAAAGGTGCTTCAACAAAGTACTGAGTAAAGAGTCTGAATGAATATGTAGATTTTTTATAAAATGTCCAAAAATTCTAAAAACCTGTTTTTGCTTTGTCAGTATTGGTATTGGGTGTCTATTGATGAGGGAAAACATATATTTAATCCATTTTAGATAAGGCTGTAACGTAACAAAATGTGGAAAAAGTAAAAGGGGTTTTAATACTTTCTGAATGCACTGTATACATATATTTGGCCTTGTGTTTTAGGTTATTGTCCTGCTGAAAGGTGAATTTGTCTCCCAGTGTCTGTTGGAAAGCAGACTGAAGCAGATTTTCCTCTAGTATTTTGCATGTGCTCAGCTCTATTCCTTGCCGGTTACAAGCATACCCATAACATGATGCAGCCACCACCATGCTTGAAAATATGAAGAGTGGTACTCAGTGATGTGCTGTGTTTGCTCCAAACATAACGTTTTGTATTCAGGATATAGGTTATTTCTTTGCCAATATGTTTTGGAATATTTGTATTCTGTACAGGCTTCCTTCTTTTCACTCTGTCACTTAGGTTAGTATTGTGGAGTAACTACAATGTTGTTTATCCATCCTCAATTCTCCTATTACAGCCATTAAACTCTAACTGTTTTAAAGTCACCATTGGCCTCGGTGAAATCCCTGAGCAGTTTCCTTCCTATTAAGAAGGACGCCAGTATCGTTGTAGTGATTGGGTGTATTGATACAGTATTAATTACACTTTGAATGGTGTAACTTCACCATGCTCAAAGGGATATTCAGTGTCTGCTTTTTTTTGTTTACCCATCTACCAATAGATGTCCTTCTTTGCGAGGCATTGGAAAATCTCCCTCATCTTTGTGGTTGAATCTGTTTGAAATTCACTTCTCGACCGAGGGACCTTCCAGAGAATTCTATGTGGGGTACAGAAATGCTGTAGTCATTAAAAAAAACATGTGAAACACTATTGTTGCACACAGATTGAGTCCATGCAACTTATTACATGACTTGTTAAGCAAATGTTTACTTCGAAACTGATTTAGGCTTGCCATAACTAAAAGGGTTGAATATTTATTGTCTCAAGACATTTTAGCTTTTCATTTTAAATAACATTTGACTTTGACATTATGGGGTATTGATGGAAGGCCAGAGAAACAAAAATCGCAATTTAATAAATTTTATATTCAGGCTGTAACACAACAAAATGTGGAAAAAGACAAGGGGTGTGAATACTTTCTGAAGGCACTGTAAATGCTTCACAATTCACAAAAAAATGAAATTAGCTGATGAAGATATCATAGAACCAAACGTATAAGATCTCCTAAGCCTGAGTTTACCACACACGGAACTCTGCTATTCAACCAGAAGGCTTCTTCATATTCCGAATATATCGAACGGCGGCTTCTGGTAAGAGTCGAGGGGGAGGGGTGTGTTTCCCTACAAACAATTCCTGTTCTACCAAAATTGAAAACAAAATGTCCACTTTGACATTATGGGGTATTGTGTGTAGGCCAGTGACACAAAATCATCATTTTATAAATGTTAAAAGGCTGTAACAACAAAATGTGGAAAAGTCAAGGGGTGTGAATACTTTCTGAAGGCACTGTACAGTATGGTGTTGCTGTGAGACATTAACTAAATCTGTTTGACGAGCAGATACTGTATGTTTAAAAGGGCCAATGCAGCATTTTTTTTATTATTATCTCAATATCAAATCATTTCTGGGTAACAATTACCTGGGAGCGGTTTGAGTGGGGAGGTGAAAAGGGAAAATGTGCTGTTATCGGCAGAGAGGTTTAGAACTCTCTTATTGGTCTATTAACTTTTTACCGCATGTTTAGATCACCATGGAAGGCCAACACTGACACCGTGATGGTTTTCAGAGGGATGTTGTGATTATGACGCCGTGACAATTATGAAACCAGTCCTTCTCAGATTACCACGTTAGTCAAAGAGAGTCATAAGCACAGTCACAATCAGAGTCCTGATTGATAAGATGATTTTGTATGCGATTTGTAGGAAATATGCACTAGTTACTGAGAATAAAATGGAATTTTCAGGACTTTTTGGGGAGTAAAAATGGATATCCATTCAAAATCCTATTTTCACTATACCTTAATCCCAAAGCCTAAAATAGAACAAATTCAGGACATGGGGGAAAAAATATTTTAAAAATCATGACTTTTAACATTCTTTCTTGTTTTCATACCTTGACAGGACGTTCTGGTCCTGATAATGTAGGAAAACATGCACGCGCACACACACACGTACACACCCCTCCAAAAGTATTGGGACAGTGGACATGTTGTTGTTGTTTTGGCTCTGTAGTCCAGCACTTTGAATTTGAAATGATACATACTGGGTGAACCCTTTAGAAATTACAGCACTTTTTGTACATAGTTTCTCCCCCCCTTATTTTAGGGGACCAAAAGCAATAGAAATCAATGGTAAATTATGTATTGTGTCATTCTGGAGAAACTATTTTTTGTAAATAAAAATAGAATATGTTTCTAAACACTTTAATGTGGATGCTGCCATGATTACGGAAAGTCCTGAATGAATTGTGAATAATGATGAGGGAGACAGTTACAAAATGCTAACCTCCCCTGTTATTGTAATGGTGAGAGGTTAGCATATTTTCACAATTTTGGGCCCACTGAACATGACCCAGACTCCACCCCTACAGAAGAACAGTATTTGGGTTGAGGTGGTGGTGGTGTATTGGAGGATTCCAATGAGGGCTACAGTACAGTAGGGGATCCTGTCTTGACACGTCAGGGCTGTGCCTTCACAGGCCTCTATACAGCCTCCGTACATACAGTATTACTTTGAACACTCTGATCCTCTCTCTCCCCCCTCCCCCCATTCTGTCTGTCTTTCACATTTTTCAAATTTCTCTTCCCTCCCCCCCTTCCCATCTCCTTTGTCTCTCTCTTGCTCTCTTTCTACCTCTCTCTCCTCTCCCTCCAAATCTGCCTCTTCTATATCTCGCTCCCTCCCCCTCCAACAGCCAAGTGTGCCAGTAAAACTGACTGCTAGCCTGCTAGAGCCTGAGGAATGTTCCTCCCTCCTCTCCATAGTGAAGTAAACACTATGAGTTATCATCCTCTTTCAAACACAGCTTTTACATTCCAACAAGTAATATCTGGAAATACGTCTTGGCTTGTTCTGGGTTCTCCACTCCTCTTTCCCTCTCTCTCGGTCTCTCCACCTCTCCTCTTACTCTCTCTGTCTCCTCTAGCCAACGCCCCAACATGGCCTCCATAATACACATTCCCCTATGGAGCTGTAGGGCCCGAACAGAGCAGCAACCAACCCCTCCCTCACACAATAACCAGCTACTCTCTGATTGGCATGTGAGGGATAGAGATATTCCCCATAACAGTTTGACTCATTACAAAAAAAAAAAAAAAAAAAAAAATGAAGAACGAGACCCTAAACATAGGGACCTGGCTGCTAGAAATAGTCAACAGCTCTTGGTCTTGTGTGTTTATTAAAAATAGTGCTCCTAACCATACATCTCGGTTTGCCTCTGCTGTGTTCAAGGAAGTGAAATGGAGCTCAACCAAAGAACAATACACAGAAGAAAAAGTTCCAGCTCTAAATGGTCACTGCCCGAGGTTTTGCTGTAGGCCACTTCTGGAAAGACACGTTTATTGCAGGCCTACGTCTCCTAACCATGGGAAGTGACTGTCGTTTTTGGCATGCTCTCAGATAGAGGGAAGTGGGGCCTAGGTCCCTGCAATCATAGCATTAACTCTCATAATGGGGAGTCCATCAGGACACCAGAGGTTGGTCCAAAACACTGTAGATAATCTGGGCCTGTTTTAATAAAATGTCTCAGAGTAGGAGTGCTAGCCTGACGACTCACACTTAATGATTCCGCTGCTCTGTTGTTCGCTACATACTTTAATCTGAGACTGCCATCATTGAAGTTGTTTGTGGTGATGAGGGGCAAGAGGGGCCTTTTACAAAACAAAGTAATCATCGATGGGTTCATCTCCAACCAATCACAGTATCAAAGTCTATTGCGAACTTTCAAACTGCTGCTATACCTACGTGTGTTCTGGCTCTGGCCAAATCAGACAGCCCTGAATGTGTTCGCATTCGGTGAAGGGTCGGGGAGGTAACTCAGATCCAGGCTCATTGCGGATAAGAAACTAACGTCCGTGAGCGTGCCGTGGCGTTTGGCCGGCGCAAGGAGTCTGGGTAGCCAGGCAATAGGAGTGCTGGTCTAGGATCAGTTTTGCCTTTTAGATCATAATGAATAAGATTGGAGGGGGACACGGCGTAAATCACATTACTTCCAAAATACTATAGTTTACTACATTGCCTAAAAATAAAAATGTATCACTCATATGTCTCCCGCTCTTAAAAGGTAGGACATAGAAAGAGCTCAAGATAAAGTGCAAGTCTCTCCAACTCTGCCCTCTTCAAACTAAGTGAAGCCTATTGGCTGATTATAGCCCAGTAATACTGATAGCTTAATATAAATGCGCCATGGGAGAATCTCTGGTAGTTTAACCTATGCTATTTCTTATGTTATTTCGATATTGCCTATAGGGCGCAACATTTCTGGGACCATGGCTGTCAAGTGAGCTGCGTCACATATGCCTACAATAACATTGAGGGACTGCGGTTGGGCTTGGGACCAGTTATTGCGGTAGTGGGTGGGAGTCGGACAGAAAGCCAGAGGGTGCAGTATGAAAAGCTACGGGTGCAGGAGGGATGAAGAAATCAGTCCCATGCAGACCTCTACCCTGGACTTTGTTGCTTATTAGTGCCAACTGCAGAGGCACACCTTAACAAGGCACACCTGTTCATTGAAATGCATTCCAGGTGACTACCTCATGAAGGTGGTTGAGAGAATGCCAAGAGTATGCAAAGCTGTCATCAAGGCAAAGGGTGGCTACTTTGAAGAAGCTTTTGATTATTTTACTTTGAAGAATCTTTGATCCGGGAACAGACTATCTTGGGAAGAGGTGGGAGTGTGGGGCACAGCCCTACTTTGTGCCTTGTGTAAGTTGTTACTAATGACAGTACTGCACTTACACAGTAATAACAGAACAGTGGTCTAAGCAGACATACGCGGCTTTCAGAAATTATTCATACCCCTTGACTTATTCCACATTTTGTTGTATTACAGCCTGAATTCAAAATGTATTAAAATGCATCTTTCTTTGTCATCTTTGTCTTTGTCATTATGGGCTATTGTGTGTAGATGGATGAGGGGCATCCATCTACACACAATAGCCCATAATGACAAAGTGAAAACATGTTTGCAAATTTATTGAACATGAAATACAGAAATATCTCATTTATATAAGTATCCACACCCCTGAGTCAATACATTGTAGAAGCACCTTTGACAGCAATTACAGCTGTGAGTTTAAGAGCTTTCCACACCTGAATTGTGCAACATTTGCCTGTTATTCAAGCTCTGTCAAATTGGTTGTTGATCATTGCTAATATTTTTTATTCTGTACAGTCTTCCTTCTTTTCACTCTGTCAATTCGGTTAGTTTTGTGGAGTAACTACAATGTTGTCCTAAATTCTATCACAGCCATTACACACTCTGTAACTGTTTTAAAGTCACCATTGGCTTCATGGTGAAATCCCTGAGCTGTTTCCTTCCTCGCCGGCAACGGAGTAAGAAAGGATGCCTGCATCTTTGTAGTGACTGGGTGTATTGATACACCATCCAAAGTGTAATAACTTCACCATGCTCAGAGGGATATGGGAATGTCAGCTTTTTATTTTACCCATCTACCAATAGGTGCCCTTCTTTGCAAGGCAATGGAAAACCTCCCTAGTCTTTGTGGTTGAATCTGTGTTTGAAATTCACTGCTAGACTGACGGTATGTGTGGGGTACAGAGATGAGGTAGTCATTCAAAAATCATGTTAAAAACTTATTGCACGCAGTGAGTCCATGCAACTTATGTGACTTGTTAAACACATTTTTACACTTTAGGATTGCCATAACAAAGGGGTTGAATAGTTATTGACTCAAGACATTTCAGCTTTTCATTTAGAATTAATACAAATAAAATTAAAATCTATAAAAAATATTCTACTTCGTGGGGTATTGTGTGTAGGCCAGTGACACAAAACCTAAATTTAATCCATAAAAAAAAAAAAAAAAAAAATCAGGCTGTACCAACAGAAATGGAAAAAGTTAAGGGGTGTGAATAGTTTCTGAAGGCACTGTAATAGAATCAAGATCAAGTCAACAAGATATTTGTATCTAAAAGAAACAATGCTAAAGTAGTGTGTAGGTTAGTAAAGAAGCATGACCATAAATGAGAATGGCACCGGCACAACAACTATATGGAAAACCACACACAGATTTCTTCTGAAAGCGAACCAATGGCTCTCATTAACCTTTTTGTCAGAATTTTGTACAACTTCCGGCACGCATTAACTGTGAACACAGGCTGTACGTTACAGTTTCAGACAGTGGCCTATAAGCTAATGTGGCTAGTTGAGCATAATGTAGGCCTATCAACAAAACCAATGGACCAAATGCCATAACCCCACTGGAAAAAAAATGGTTGAATCAATGTTGTTTTCACATCATTTCAACCCCAAAATGCAATGCGATGACATTGAATCAAAGTGGAAAACACATTAGATTAGAAAAAAGTTAGCATAAGGGAATTTCATATTTTTTTCCCACCCAAGTTTGAACCAAAATCCAATGACATGGTGAAACTTTGTTGATTTCACGTTAGTTGACAACTCAAAACAAATGTAAATCAAAACTAGACGTCTGTGCCGTGGGACATTTTCACATGGATATAGCTGTTGACTATGATATCGCCAACAATAGCCAATATGTGGTGTTCAATGTAGGCCAACATTCCATGAGACTTTATCAAAACATTATGCTTGGCATTAACCATTTTAGGAATGATGTTTAACCTGTCACAATTGGTCAAAAAGGTGCCTGAAAGTGGCATTGTATCGTGATAGGATGCAAGAAACCGCTTTCAATTAATTGTTATCATTATTATTACCATTAAGAGAATCATACAGAAATGTGTGCTACCCTCTGCCTATTGGCTTATTTGCACTTTCAAGCCCGTCTCAAAATAGGACACTTTCCCTTTAAGACAAAAAAAAAGCTCACCTGACTTGCTTTTCAAATACAGTTAGACATGTACAACTTTTGTGATCTTGTAGGAAACAATCACTCCCCCATTGCTGAGCAAAATTAGCCAAAAACTGGGCAAGTCACTCACAAGCTAGGAAAGAATATCGACATATGTGCACAATCGGTTCTGTTCTGTGATCTCAAATGGGCATATAGGCTACTCTACAACCGCTCATGCATGCCTGTGAAATAGAACAAGGCTACTCCGACGCGCTCTTTAACCTACAACAAAATAACCATATATCCACAGTAGAGGAAAGATGGTGTACATTTTAGTGAAGTTCAATCTCGTGCATCTCTGCGTGAGCTTGCAATTCTTCAGCACGGGACTGCTCCAGGAGCTTCGTGGTTGCATGTACGTAGCTTAGAGGGAACACTGGCCAGAGCATAACTGAGACAGAGTGACTAGCTGGCTGACTGGCTGTTAAAGAAGCAATCACTGTAATGGTGGTATTAATTTAGCTGAAAAGGTGTTCCTCCGTCAAACCTGACTGAGCACTATTCACTCAGCAGCTGGAATGCAGCTCTGGCAGAACTGTTTTGCTCACTAGCCCTGAAAACTGAATAAGAAACAAACCGGAGAGACAACAGCTGTTTGTCGGGTTACTCATTGCTACTCATCCAGTTGTAAATAGCAGTGATAAATAAACAGAGGAACAACAATGTCTTATTCAATGAACCATGAAATATTGTTTGTGATGTGGTTGCAGTGGGTAGGTTGGATGTCACACTTCCAGGTGCAAACAGTAAGCTCTCTCTGTGTTTTCAACTCACGTACATAGTTTCCTGTCTGCCCTAGAGTGCCTCGTTTATTGCATAGTGAGCTGAGTTCTCATCTGAAGACTTTTCACAGAAAGAGAAACTCAAACTAGTGTAGCTCTGACCGGGATCTCGCCTCTGGATACAAGTCTAGCTCAGTAACACTTCTCACTTTATTATGAAGTCTCCTAATGCTTTATTAACATTAATAGTAGTGATGTGACAAATAGACACCTGCCTTTTTCTTTAAAAAATGGTTTTCCATTAAAACAAATAAGAATAAAATGACAAAAATCCACCTCAATTCACAATGCAGAATAATGGTCTTATTATGTACTGTGTGTATTAGAGGTCGACCGATTAAATCGGAATGGCCGTTTAATTAGGCCGATTTCAAGTTTTCATAACAAATCGGTAAATCGGCATTTTTGGACACCGATTATGGCCGATTACATTGCACTCCATGAGGAGACTGCGTGGCAGGCTGACTACCTGTTATGCGAGTGCAGCAAGGAGCCACGGTAAGGTGCTAGCTAGCATTAAACTTACCTTATAAAAAACAATCAATCTTAACATAATCACTAGTTAACTACACATGGTTGACGATATTACTAGTTTCTCTAGCTTGTCCTGAGTTCCATATAATCGATGCGGTGCCTGTTAATTTATCATTGAATCACAGCCTACTTTCCCAAACAGGTGATTTAACAAGCGCATTCACGAAAAAAGCACTGTCGTTGCACCAATGTGTACCTAACCATAAACATCAATGTCTTTCTTAAAATCAATACACAAGTATATATTTTTAAACCTGCATATTTAGATAATATTGCCTGCTAACATGATTTTTTTTAAACTAGGGAAATTGTGTCACTTCTCTTGCGTTCTGTGCAACAGAGTCAGGGTAAATGCAGCAGTTTGGGCCACCTGGCTCGTTGCGAACTAATTTGCCAGAATTTTACATAATTATGACATAACATGGAAGGTTGTGCAATGTAACGGCAATATTTTGACTTATGGATGCCATCCGTTAGATAAAATACGGAACGGTTCCGAATTTCACTGAAAGAATAAACGTTTTGTTTTCGAAATGATAGTTTCCGGATTTGACCATATTAAATGACCTAATTCTTGTATTTCTGTGTGTTATTATATTATAATTAAGTCTATGATTTGATAGAGCAGTCTGACTGAGCAGTGGTAGGCAGCAGCATGCTCGTAAGCATTCATTCAAACAGCACTTTCCTGCATTTGCCAGCAGCTCTTCGCTGTGCTTCAAGCATTGCACCGTTTATGACTTAAAGCCTATCAACTCCCGAGATTAGGCTGGCAATACTAAAGTACCTATTAGAACATCCAATAGTCAAAGGTATATGGAATACAAATCATATAGAGAGAAATAGTCCTATAATTCCTATAACAACTACAACCTAAAACTTCTTACCTGGGAATATTGAAGACTCATGTTCAAAGGAACCACCAGCTTTCATATGTTCCCATGTTCTGAGCAAGGAACTTAAACCTTAGCTTTTTTACATATATATTGCACTTTTACTTTCTTCTCCAAGACTTTGTTTTTGCATTATTTAAACCAATTTGAACATGTTTCATTATTTATTTGAGACTAAATTGATTTTATTGATGTATTAAGTTAAAATAAGTGTTCAAAAAGTATGGTTGTAATTGTCATTATTACAAATATATATATAAAATATAAGAAATTAAAAAGGCAGATTAATCAGTATCGGCATTTTTTGGTCCTCCAATAATCGGTATCGGCGTTGAAAAATCATTAAATCGGTCGACCTCTTGTATGCATGACCGCTAGGGCTGGGCAAGGGAATTACACGATATATACAAAAGTATGTGGACAACCTTTCAAATTAGTAGATTCGGCTATTTCAGCCACACCCGTTGCTGACAGGTGTATAAAATTGAGCACACAAGTCAGTTCGTCAAATTTATGCCCTGGTAGAGCTGCTCAGGTCAACTGAAAGTGCTCTTATTGTAAAGTGGAAACGTCTAGGAGAAACAATGGCTCAGCCGTAGGCCACACAAGCTCACAGAATGGGACCGCCGAGTGCTGAAACGCTCAAAAATCATCTGTTCTCGGTTGCAACGCTCACTAGAGTTGCAAACTGCCTCTGGAAGCAACGTCAGCACAAGACCTGCTCATTGTGAGCTTCATGAAATGGGTTTACATGGCCGAACGTGGCATAAAGCTCGCCGCCATTGGACTCTGGAGCAGTGGAAACGCATTCTCTGGAGTGATGAATCACGCTTCATCTGGCAGTTAGAAGGACGAATCTGGGTTTGGCAGATGCCAAAAGAACGATACCTGCCTGAATGCATAGTGCCAACTGTAAAGTTTGGTGGAGAAGGAATAATGGTCTGGGGCTGTTCTTCATGGTTTGGGCTAGGCACCTTAGTTCCAGTGAAGGGAAATCTTAAGGCTACAGCATACAATGACATTCTAGACGATTCTGTGCTTCCAACTTTGTGGCAACAATCAGCATGACAATGCCCCCCATGCACAAAGCGAGGTCCATAAGAAATGGTTTGTCAAGATCGGTGTGGAAGAACTTGACTGGCCTGCACAGAGCCCTGACCTCAACCCCATTGAACACCTTTGGGATGAATCGCAGCAATGTTCTAACATCTAGTGTAATGCCTTCCCAGAGGAGTGGAGGCTGTTATAGCAGCAAAAGGGGGGACCAACTCCATATTAATGCCCATGATTTTGGAATGAGATGTTTGACGAGCAGGAATCCACATACTTTTGTTCATGTAGTGTATGACTACTGCAGTCATATACCCTTGAAAGCCCCTCGGCACGTTTGTTGGTTTTTAAGGCTACACTACGGCTTTTTAAATGCAGACACAACACCTTCTCTGGAGATAGAAACTATGCGCCACTGAACGGGCCTTTTACTTGCCTGCAAAGGAATGCTGCTTCTGAAGCAGGCCTAACACCCCCCCACACACACTTACCTCCAGCACAGGCCCAGCTCCCAGTATGGTTCTCTTCACCCCGCTGCTGTAGCCCTTCTGACCCAACGCCGTCAGACAGTGAATAAGGAAGTTGGTGCTCTGGGTCTTCCCTGATCCGCTCTCCCCTGATATCACCACACACTGGTTCTCCTGCTGCTTCAGCATGGTGTGGTATGCCACGTCCGCCACTGCAAAGATGTGAGGGCTTAATTTTCCAAGTGGCTGGTTGTTGTACATCATGACATACTTAGGGTTGTAGATGGGCAGGAACTTGAAGGGGTTAATTGCCACCAGGATGCCCCTGGCGTACGTGTAGATGTTGTGTTTGTAGAAGCGCAAGCGTAAGGCGGCCAGGATAGTGTCCTCGGTCAGGGTGGAGAGGCTGCACAAGTCATCATATTCCTCTAATGAAGCTACCCCACCACCATCCGTCTCTGACCCCAGAGCCCCTGCACCTCCCTGGGCTTGGAGGATGAAGTAATACCCCTTCTCCTGGGGATGCCGTTTTCTGGCCCCTGGGGGCCAAAGCAGCACCCTCTCCACAGGCATCTCAGTGTCCCCTAGCCTCCTCTCCTCCCCTTCAGCCTGCCTGACTTCCAGCAGGGCGTACGGACTGGTCATGTCCAGGCCCAGAGTGGCCACTGCTTTCTGGATAACCATGGCCGCTGTGGCCCCTGGGATGACCTGGAGAGTACAACATGCTGCCTTGTCCTGGGACAGACGTGGGTAGATCTGGAGGAAGACGGCCTGCGGCTGCTGTTGTTGATCTACGTCCAGGCTGGCCGCTCCTATCACACCGTCAGACACACTCATCCTGCTGGCTGACACACAAACAGGACCTCTCCAGCATACCTCACTAGCACTGCCCTCCTCCAATCATGATGTAACCACTGGGTAGGGAGAGAGGGAGAAGAATGCGGTAGAGTCAGGGAGGAGTATGGGAGATACAGTGGAGTCGGAAAGCATTCAGACCTTTTCACTTTTCCCACATTTTGTTAAGTTATAGCCTTATTCTAAAACAGATACAATTGCTGTTTTTTCTCATTAATCTACACACAATACCCCATAATGACGAAGCAAAAACAGGTTTTTAGAAATGTTTGTAAATGTAAAAAAATGAAATAACACATTTACATAAATATTCAGACCCTTTACTCAGTACTTTGTTGAAGCAACTTTGGCAGTGATTAGTCTCAAGCCTTTTTGTGTATGACTCCACAAGCTAGGCACAGCTGTATTTGGGGAGATTCTCCCATTCTTCTCTGCAGATCCTCTCAAGCTCTGTCAGCTTGGATGGAGAGCGTCGCTGCACAGCTCTCCAGAGATGTTCGATCAGGTTCAAGTCCGGGCTCTGGCTGGGCCACTACTGCGTTGTCTTGTCTGTGTGCTTAGGGTTGTTGTTCTGTTGGAAGGGGAACCTTCGCCCCAGTCTGAGGTCCTGAGCCCTCTGGAGAAGGTTTCCACCAAGGATCTCACTGTAATTTGCTCCCTTCATCTTTCCCTTGTTCCTGACTAGTCTCCCAGTCCCTGCCGCTGAAAAACATCCCCACAGCATGATGCTTCCTCCACCATGCTTCACCGTAGGGATGGTGCCAGGTTACCTCCATACATGACGCATGGCATTGAGGCAAAAGAGTTCCCATCAGACCAGAGAATCTTGTTTCTCATTGTCAGAGTCCTTTAGGTGCGTTTTGGCAAACTCCAAGTGGGCTGTCATGTGCCTTTTACTGTAGAGTGGTCACTCTACCATGAAGGTCTGACTGGTGGAGTGCTGCAGAGATGGTTGTCCCATCTCCACAGTGGAACTCTGGAGCTCTATTAGAGTGACCATCGGGTTCTTGGTCACCTCCCTGACCAAGGCCCTTCCCCCCCAATTGCAAAGTTTGCCCACTGTGTTCTTGGGGACCTTCAATGCTACAGAAATGTTTGGTACCCTTCCCCAGATCTGTGCCACGACACAATCCTGTCTCTGAGCTCTACGGACAATTCCTTTGACCTCATAACTTGGTTTTTGCGCTGACATGCACTGTCAACTATGAGACCTTATATAGACAGATGTGTGCCTTTCCGAATCATTTCCAATTAATTGAATTTACCACAGGTGGACTTCAATCAAGTTGTAGAAACATCTCAAGGATGATCAGCTGAACCTGGATGCACCTGAACTCGAAATCGAGTCTCGTAGCAAAGGGTCTGAATACTTATGTAAGGTATTGTTTTTTATTTGGAATACATTTGCAAAACATTTTTTTTTAAACAACAGTTTTTGCTTTGTCATTATGGGGTATTGTGTAGATTGATGAAGAAATTTTTTGAATAAGGCTGTAACGTAACGAAATGTGGAAAAAGTGAAGGGGTCTCTATACTTTCTGAATGCACTGTAAACATTACAAATGGCATTAGACTGGCAATATAAGTAAAGTATTTGCATGACAGTAAATACTTATTTATCAGAACTTAAAAATGGCATAGGATTATTAGAATAATTCTCCCCTTTAATTTAAGAATAAATCTGTTTAGCCATTGATAGTTGCAGAGATTTAATAGGATACTGCATCTATACAGTATAGAGCTCCACTGAAGCAGTGAGGGAAGAAACACGACACAACAAATTAGCCCAGCTTCTAAGAGAAGTGAGTGCATAGTTGTCTGTCGAGCCTGTATGCATGCAGACACCAGAAAAGAGAACAAATGTTTTCTACAGTATTTGTTCCACTAAGACAATAGCCTCTATTCCCTCCGAGCAACCAACTTTCCCACGACTGCCCTAACCTCCATTCCGTACAATATATAATATTTTGTCCACTAACAATGAGATTCAGCAGCTGAGTCATTCTTACTCTCCGGTGACATTTTGGACCTCATGACTTGAAGGAAAAAATCATTCATTTTTGGGGTATTCTATCAGAAAAAGGTCATGTTTGACTTTCAGAAGAACATATTGGTCAAGCTCAGGCACTTAAATCCTAATAATTATAGGGAGATTGTTCACACAATCATATTGCAACACTGTTAGGGACATTCACATAAAACTATTTGGAAGTGTTAACAATGCATGCATGTACAGTACCAGTCAAAAGTTAATAAGAAGAGACTTGCTTGGGCCAAGAAACAGGAGCAATGGACATTAGACTGGTGGAATTGTTTCCTTTGGTCTAATATATCCAAATTAGAGATTTTTGGTTCCAACCGCCGTGTCTTCGTAAGATGCAGAGTAGGTGAACGGATGACCTCCGAATGTGTGGTTCCCAAGTGAAGGATGAAGGAGGAGGTGTGATGGTGCTTTGCTGGTGACACGGTCTGTGATTTATTTAGAAATCAAAATGACCTCCAGCAGGCCACAAATGTGCATGTGTCTGCTCAAACGGTCAGAAACAGACTCCATGAGGGTGGTATGAGGGCCCGACGTCCACAGGTGGGAGAACACCAAGATTGGCAAATTCGCCACTGGCGCCCTGTGCTCGCCAATGTGCTCGCCAGAGGTAGCCTGACTGCCATTAGGTACCGAGATGAGATCCTCAGACCCCTTGTGAGACCATATGCTGACACATGCACATTTGTGGCCTGCTGGAGGTCATTTTGCAGGGCTCTGGCAGTGCACCTCCTTGCACAAAGGCGGAGGTAGCGGTCCTGCTGCTGGGTTGTTGCCCTCCTACGGCCTCCTCCACGTCTCCTGATGTACTGGCCTGTCTCCTGGTAGCGCCTCCATGCTCTGGACACTACGCTGACAGACACAGCAAACCTTCTTGCCACAGCTCGCATTGATGTGCCATCCTGGATGAACTGCACTACCTGAGCCACTTGTGTTGGTTGTAGACTCCGTCTCATGCTACCACTAGAGTGAGAGCACCGCCAGCATTCAAAAGTGACCAAAACATCAGCCAGGAAGCATAGGAACTGAGAAGTGGTCTGTGGTCACCACCTGCAGAATCACTCCTTTTTTGGGGGTGTCTTGCTAATTGCCTATAATTTCCACCTTTTGTCTATTCCATTTGCACAACAGCATGTGAAATTTATTGTCAATCAGTGTTGCTTCCTAAGTGGACAGTTTGATTTCACAGAAGTGTGATTGACTTGGAGTTACATTGTGTTGTTTAAGTGTTCCCTTTATTTTTTTGAGCAGTGTATATATTACCCAAATATAAATAATTAGTGACTGTCATTTATTTACTGTCTTTTCTAACAACATTTCCACCTTGTTAGGTGGTAATGTGGAGCCTAAACTAGCCATAGCTCTGTGGGTGATTGAGTTTGAGCTAGCATAATGGTAAAACTTGAAGAGGATTTTATATGTTTCTATAACAAACATATTTTAACATTTTGAAATTCTCTATAATTTATCCGAAACAGGTATGAGTGAGACAATTAGACAAACATCATTAAACATGTAAAAATAGATAAATCCGAGTGTATATATTTGTTTTGGAGTGGCTATACGGACACACCTGGTGCCCAAATTGATGATGTATGTCACACAGTTAAGTCGAGTGGAGACGGATTTGTTGCAGTCAGTTGCTGCAGAGCCCTTCCGAACTAGCTAGTTTAATGCTGGCAATAGCAGCATTGTGGTAGTTAACTTGTAAAAGAAAGTTGTTTATTTCGATGGGCGAGGGAGAAATAACTTGTAGTATTGATCACCATCTGTATGTCACCTTCACATGCCAATTAGCAAACGTAACGACAAGCTCGTGTGAATGACCGGTACAACGGTGTTGTGTCTAGGTGCTTCCCACTGGGCAGTAGTTCCTTCACCGGGCAGCTGTATTGTGTCGCTGGCAGTAGCTAACGTGGCCAATTTGTTCCATCCCACTTGATTATATTTCGAGTAGGATAGCAGCCTACACAAGAAATAACTTGTAATATTGGTACTAGTGCCAGGGGTTGGAACCGGTTCAAGGAACAGAACAGAAAAATAAGTACATTTTTACAGGAAAATAATCAGGACCGGGAACAAAAGTGATCTATACTGTTCTGAACAGTACTGATATTTTGAAAAAATGGGAACCAGTTAATTACTAACATTATTTTACGTTCCAAGCATTTTTTCCAGTCCCACAACAAACGCAACAAAGCCCCTATGCAAAGCCCTCACTCGGTCACGCAGAAACGTATTCCAGTGTCTGCCTGCTTGCCATCTGAAAATCTTTGCCAGTGTGTGCGTGTGTAGGCTTCAAGCCCCTCCCTCTCCGGAGCATAGTCTACTAGCCTATTGACTTCACAAGCATGATTCAGAAATTATAGATATTTTTAATTACAGAAGAATGGATCAACTTTTTCAATGCTCGTTAAGGATACTATAGTTATCACGTTTCACATTGGATTTAATTGTTTTTAATTCTGGTGCTGATCTGCACACACAGCTAGCTCTGGTCCAACATTAAGCAAACACTCTGAAGTTCAAAGACATTCAATGTTCCTTCATTGAAGCCGCTCTTCTGTAGGTATAATTGTGAGCCCAAGTCAGATAATGTATGTCATAAGATGGCCAGCTCTTCAAGCCAAGCCTGCACCCTCTCCCCACCCACAAAATCAGTCGCTTCTTGCGTCCTACACATGTCTGTCCAATGTATGTAAACAAATTGCCTGCCCGCTCCATATAGCAAGCTTCTCTACCCGCACTGATTGGTGAAGAAATTTAATGTCGAGCTAATTGGAGAAAACAAACAATGTGATTTCAGAGGTTTAAAAAGTAACAATATCAACCGTAACTTTTTTTGGGGTCCAAACTGGTTTAGAACTTTATTTTGCTGGTTGGAACAGTGGAACGGAACAAAAAATTAATGTTTCCATTCAGATAGAACGATAAGAAAATATTTCAGTTCCAACCCCTGATTGGTACTAACCATATGGATGTCATTGTACAGTAGGGATTAATATTTTCAGAAAATGTAACAACTTTCAATACCGGGAATAATTCATATTTATCCTGAGAGTCCCGAGAAATACCGCAAAAATCAGAAGTGCCCATTTAAAGCTTTTAAAACCTAGATATGACCACTATGCCAGGGTTCTCCCAAAATAAGATTGTGGCTGCAACACATTGCCGGCTTGGCTGTGCCACTATATAAAGATTTCACAGCAAGTGAAACTGATATTTAGTAATGATGATAGAGCAATGTTGTTAACAATGACATCGTTGTCAATTGTGAAACAGGCCAATATTTTCACCATTCAGTTGATCTTAACTAAGGTGAGTTTTCCTTTCTCTGCTCATTTTCTTGGCCCAATGGCAGTTTCCTCCTCTCCTCACTCCACTGTCGCCAGCCTCTGCCGCGTTGTTCTCAACACCAGTTTAAAATCAATATAGTCGACTGTTTTCTAGAAACCTGGCTTTTGTGAAAAGTGGTCCTGGGATCCTGGTTACAGGTTTTAATCCCTACCGTAGTCTACTACTGTGACTTCTGCTACCTAGCATAAGTATGAAACGGGGAGTTTTCAGGGAAAACGAGCAGTTGTTTATTCTTCTTGTTGTAACAGTTAGGATAATGGGACAATTCAGAGTAAAATACATTGTAGGCTACCTGGATTGAGGTACATTTTCCGAGACATATCTCATGCCACTTCTGTGTTTTAATCTACACAGGAAGCTTGTCTGACCCTAGTGCAATTGTAAACAAGCGGGTCGGATCTGCTGGTGAGCTTGCCTGCTGCTGTCCTGCAATGAGGAGAGGAAAGTAGCTAGATAGTGTAGCTAATATCAGGCCTGGGTGAAAGCTAAAACATTTATTGTAGTGATTTTAACAGAAAATGTAGAAATACAGCATTAAAACCTGTTTGGGATAGGGGGCAGCATTTTCACTTTTGCATGAAATGCGTGCCCAGAGTAAACTGCCTGCTACTCTGTCCCAGATGCTAATATATGCATATTATTAGTAGTATTGGATAAAGACACTGACGTTTCTAAAACTGTTTGAATGACGTCTGTGAGTATAACATAACTCATATGGCAGGCGAAAACCTGAGAAAAATCCAACCAGGAAGTGGGAAATCTGAGGTTTGTAGTTTTCCAAAGCTTGGCCTACCGAATACACAGTGTCTATGGGGTTAAGTTGCACTTCCTAAGGCTTCCACTAGATGTCAACCATCTTTAGAAACTTGTTTCAGGCGTCTGCTATAAAGGAGGGGGGAATGGGAGCTGAATGAGTCAGTGGTCTGGCAGAGTGTCTCAGGCTCGTGACGCACGCTCCCGACAGAGTTAGCTCTCGTACCAGTGCTTTGCTACAGACGATGGAATTCTCCGGTTGGAACATTATTGTTGATTTATGTTAAAAACATCCTAAAGATTGATTCCATACATCGTTTGATATGTTTCTACGACCTGTAACGGAACTTTGAGTTTTTGTCTGGGCCTAGTGCTCATGAAGATGGATTACTGGGCTGAACACGCTAACAACTAGTGGCTATTTGGACATAAATTATGGACTTTATGGAACAAATCAGTCATTTATTGTCGAGCTGGGATTCCTGGGAGTGCATTCTGATGAAGATCATCAAAGGTAAGTGAATACTTATCATGTTATTTCTAACTTCTGTTGACTCCAACATGGTGGAAATTTCTTTGGCTGGATTTGGCTGGATTGGGCTCTGAGCGCCGTACTCAGATTATGCTTTTTCCGTAAAGTTTTTTTGAAATCTGACACAGCGGTTGCATTAAGGAGATGTCTATCTTTAATTCTGTGAATAACACTTGTATCTTTTATCGATGTTTATTATGAGTATTTCTGGGATTTCTGTGGCTATCTGTAATGAACGTCGTCGGGAGAAGGAGAGGAGGACCAAAGTGCAGCGTGGTACRTATCCATAATACTTTTAATCACGATGAATACATGAACAAAAAACAACAAAACGACCAACGAACAGTTCGTTAGTGCAACACACACTAACCAGAAAATAGTCACCCACCACTCAAAGTGGGAAAACAGGCTACCTAAGTATGATTCTCAATCAGAGACAACGATAGACAGCTGCCTCTGATTGAGAACCATACCAGGCCAAACACAATAGAAATAGAAAACATAGACATACAAAACATAGAATGCCCACCCCAACTCACGCCCTGACCAAACCAAAATAGAGACATAAAAAAGAAACTAAGGTCAGAACGTGACACTATCTGCAAGATCACCGGATGTTTTGGAATCAAAACATTACTGCACGTAACGCGCCAATGTAAACTGAGATTTTTGGATATAAATATGCACATTATCAAACAAAACATACATGTATTGTGTAACAGGATGTCCTATGAGTGTCATCTGATGAAGATCATCAAAGGTTAGTGATTAATTTTATCTCTATTTCTGTTTTTGGCTGTGTGTTCTTTGAACTTGGTGGTGATCTAACATAATCATATGTTGTGCTTTTGCTGTAAAGCATTTTTGAAATCGGACACGATGGGTAGATTAACAAGATGTTTATCTTTCATTTGCTGTATTGGACTTGTTAATGTGTGAAAGTTACATATTTCTAAAAAATATTTTTGAATTTCCCACGCTGCCTTTTCAGCGGAATGTTGTCGAGGGGTTCCGCTAGCAGAACGCCAGCGCTAGAAAGGTTAACATCTACATTTTTTAAAAGAAAATACTCAGATAAAAACAATGATTCTGAAGACTCTCCCAAGTCCCAATTTAGGCAGACAAGTTTCAAATTATCATTGAAGTTTCTAGCCATGAGTATAAACTAGCAAGCTGGGAAGGGCTCATTAGAAAGAATGACTGAAGATAATTTGTTCATCCCTGTAAAACTTTAGCTGTGCGACATATGTCATCAATTTTGGGCACTAGATGTGTCTACATAGTCTCTCTCTGTTAATTTCACTGAGGTATAATGATTTATTTAGCTTTCCACTATTGTTTTCCCACCCCAAAAATTAAGATAGTTCCTGAACATTTTTTTTACGGAGAATTACTACAAACTAACAGGGTAGAAAGTGTTCAGGGACACACAGAAAACCATAATAATATTAAATACAATAATTCAGAAAAAAGTTGAGATTAAGTAGGATAATAAAATAATGAAGGATTTAATATTTTATTATTTGATGGCTTATATTTCTCATAGAAGTTGATGAATAGGACCCGGGGACATGGCAATAACGCCTACATCCACAAAAAACTAAATACATAAAATTCCCTTTGAGATCCATATCTGAGTTATGGTTAACGACACCTAACTTTACAGTTGAGAAATTATTCAGACCCCTTGACTTTTTCCACATTTTGTTACATTACAGCCTTATTATAAAATATATTAATTCACTTTTCCCCCCTCAATCTACACACAATATATAAATTGCACAAATTTCTAAAAACTTGTTTTCGCTTTATCATTATGGGGTATTGTATGTAGATTGATGAGGATTAAAAAAAAAAAATTATACACAAGGCTCTAACGTAACAAAATGTAGAAAAGGTCAAGGGGTCTGAATACTTTTCAAATGCACTGTATATTTAAAGCCCTTTGGAATCCACATTTTAGACTAAATGAGGTGATAAGAGGTTATATTTCCTGGGGACAGAAAAGGCACCGGATAGTAGGGATGACCTAGCCCAATAATGGACTAAAGGAGCCTAATGTTGCTCCTTATAGCCCAAGGACAGGTATGGGGTTCCACAATTGCGGTACGGTTCTAGAAACATAAAACCCTATACTTTCATATCACATCAAAATAATTTCACAAATGCAAAATATAAAAACTTACTGTCCACTGTTTTAACAGATTTTAACAGTTGCAGCCAACAGCATTTTTCGACCCGGTCTTCCGTATGCTAAACAAACGCTGTAACATGGAAATATGGCTGTGTGGGACCACTAACCCTAAAAAAAGGTGTTTGGTAATTTCATCTTTTGTTTTTCTAAAATTATTTCTCACTGATATGAAAGATGTTCCTCCTGTTTCCAAAACCGTACCGCAAGTGATACATGTTAACGTTTAGAACAGGCTTCGGGGCTCTTAACAACACCAATAGTGTGCAACTGCAGCCTGCAATTCAGGGCGTTCCTGCATGTGGGCGTTCCTGCAGTGCCCTCGAGCATCCCATTGGGTCCTTCATAAACACCCCCCAGCACCCCCCTCGAGCAACCCAATGGTTCCTGCATGAACGTCCCCCCCACCCCTTCCACCTAGCAAAGCAGGTGGAAGGTTGGGGAAACACTGTGTACTAGCTAACAGTCGCCAACAATGTTCCGTACAGATTTTGCGTACCACGGCATTCAAACGAGGCTGCGATAAAAAAAAAATGTAATTGTAGACTGTTGGCATTAAAATACGTGGTGTAAACGAAGTTTCTATTCAAGTGTTGATTGACATGGTAATAGACCAATAGTATTCGAGAAAAGTTGGAAAAAAACAGACCCCTCTGACGCTGTATGATACATTGTGATGTATCAGGACGTATCGTACGCGCTTCTCACGCAGATTAAAAACAAGAAAGTGAAAAGGACAGGGAAAGGGGGATACCTAGTCAATTGCACAACTGAATGCATATATTTTTCGCGTCATCACTGCAAGCCATCATGATTCGCAAAGCCGCAGTTTAATGTGTGAAGATAACTTTAGCGCCACCCTAAAAACCCTATTCAAATTCGACACAAACCTTCAAATAGATATGTAATGACACAATATATAAAAACTCTTCATAGTGTTTTATTAAAAATCTTGAGGTGATAAGTTGGACAAATCGGGTGAAAAAAAAGTTTCCCCACAGACATATCTTTCACTATTACTGAGTAGCCTTCGCTTCCCCCTACGCCATTAAAAAAAAAGACCAGGCGGAGATCCATTGCCTTCTTCAAACATGCAGAGACGGGAAGCATGAAGGTCGCGTCATTGATTTTGCTGGAAAGCGGAGGTTGGTATTCATAATACAGTTGACCTGGAAGTATACATTTTTAGGGGGGCTAAAATACGGTCACATGTACGGGACACGGCCAAGTACGGAACTGAAATGTGTCTACCGCATTTAACCCAACCCCTCTGAATCAGAAAGGTGAGGTGCCATAATCGACATCCACGTCAGTTATCGTTAGTTTGCGAGCTGGCACACGGTGTTGCCCCTGCCTCCCGTCTGCTGTGTACAAGAGTCATCCTTACGGCTAGCACAGTGTCCTTTGTTAGCTCGACACTGCCTACTAGTCCTACAGCTAGCTAGCTAGCTACCGTTGTCATCCCCGCCCCTTCTCTGTGGTGTTTATCGGTGGCTGGCATCCAACGTTATTGTGCATTAGCACCACCTACTGCACTGKAGCGCTCCCACCTGGCCTAATTTTAAAATGGTCCACTAAGTATAAAAAGGGGTTCCTGCAGATACAGGAATGCCCCGAATTGCAGGAGGCAATTGCACCCTTCTCGACAAAACGACCCCTGCCAGAAGATAGACTACTATAGTCACTGCGCTATAAGTAGTTCGCCTCTATGAATGGGCTAGGTCTAGGAATGTTCCTGCTATGTAATAACAATGACCAATCAAATGTTATTCCTCACCTGGCATTATGGTCCATTTATTTTAATCCTGTACATGTGAACATTAATGACAAGGAACTCCCTTTTTCCACCAGTAGTAAAAAACTAGTTGATAAGGGGAGAAAAATTGTTCAACTGCGCAACCGAAAGTTGAGCGAAAAAAAGGTGTTCCCGTCCTTATTGCAAAATATACAAATAAACGCAACAATGCTTTAGTCAGTTGGCAGTGACTGTACGCGTAAAGTAACATCGAAAATCTTCTTGACAAGTTCATGTGAATTGTAACTTCCTATATCTTATGTCCACGCGCTTTCATTGATGGGTTGGGTGCGGGTGACATGCTGAGTTCACGTGCAAGTCGCAATTTGGAAACTCGAAAAGTTTGGACTCGTTATCTGGTTGTAGTTATTCAAGTGCCGCGTTCAACAAGTTAGCACAGTGGTTCCAAACCTTTTTCGATTACTGTACCCAACAACTGCATTTTGCTCTAGTCGGAGTACCCCAGAAGTACCCCCTCATGTGCATTTTACTAGTAGAATAATGGTCTCATGAGGCGTCTCCTGGTACCGCTGGTAGGGAACCACTGAGTAAGCGAGTCAAACATTTTCGAGTTTCCTAATTCCGATCAGCACGTGAACGCGGTATCATTCCCTTTCAATAAAACAGAAATGGCAACAAACTCGGTCAACTAAAGTTCTATCAACGTTAACCGACCTAAAGGCTACTACTTACATTGCCAAATAGAATGACAACAGGCGTTGATTTTCTTACCATAGGCCTATGCGTTTTAACAGCTATTACTGTCTCTGGGATTGAAAGATTGTATTTGCATGTAAGAGTTTAGGCCATCTGGTGGCCATATGAAGTACTGTTTAGTTTTCTATACCTGTGGAATTCACCTGGGAAGAGGTGGGACTCCATTAGTTTGACTACAGTAGTATTGTGTGAGTATTGGCTACCACCAGACTCCATTGCCTACAGTAGCCTATACACCCACAAAGTCACTTAACACCTAAACATAAATACTAATCAAATGTTATTCCTCACCTGTCATAACGATCCATTTATTTGAATCCTGTAACGTTACACATGAACATTATTGACAAAAGGGAAGCTCCCTTATCCACCAGCATTACAAAACAAGTTGATTAGAAAAAACGAGTTCACCTGCGCAACCGAAACGTCAAATAAACAATACTTTAGTTGGTTTGCAGTGCTGGACGCTTAATTAAGATTTAATCCAACATGAATGGTCATCGAAAATCTTCTTGACAAGTTGTTTCTAGTTCTTGCGAATTGTAATTTCCTGTATCGCCTGTTCACGCGCTTTCATCTATGGGTTAGGTACGGGTGACATGCTGCGTTGACGTACTAGTCGTAATTTGGAAACTCGAAAATATTAGACTTGCTAACTGGTTGTAGTTATTCACGCGCCGCTTTCAACCAATTAGCTCGTCGGACATTTTCGAGTCACCTAGTTCCGACCAGCACTTGAACGCGGCATCATACCCTTGTGCTCATTAGCGCGTCTGCTTCGTCAATAAAACAGAACAACATGGAGTGTGTGTGCATTTTATTTCAGTCAGATTAACTGAAACTGAAACTATTTATTGTAGAAGATAACATCCTGTTTTAAACTCTCTGCCCCTTGTCCTCAGAAGCATATGCATTATTCACGGATCATACATCTCTATAAGAATACCCACAATATACAGTATGTTTTATCAGTGGGTTAGTGAGAATGACATAACTAGCCTACGCCTACAGCAAACATTATCATTCATTCATAAATGTATGCAATGAAATAAAAAGTGAGATATGATTTAACTTCAGTATCATTTTCCATACTTCCACTGCTCCTCTAGTAAACAAATACTGAATTTAGACACAGAATCTGATGTATTTTTCCACAAAGATATGTTTAATTTCAATTCAACCCTGGTGTGCTAGAAAATGCTAAGTGACACAATTCAGTATGATGTCATAGCTTTCTTTGAACCCGCCAAGTCCTTTTGTGTGTAATAACAATCAGCTTAATCTCTGGTTGTTGTGTTCTGTGGATTAGGTTCCTTGCAGGTGTAACACTATCCCGTTTATTGTACATTTGACTCTTTGTTATGCCTTGCACTGACTGGCAACAGTTACTTAAAGGACACATATGCAGACACTTCTTTACAACTGTATTCTATTACAACTGTGTTGACGCTGTGCTTCACAATCAAGATGAGAAGGTTTTTTAAATCCATTTGGCATACTGTAGTCTCACTAGACAGATGGGTTGCCTGGAATACTGTACAGAACAAGACAAGACAGGTGTTGGCATATTCATTACGTAAGTCTATTGTGTTGGTATATTTATCACGTTTATAGCTGTTTCATGCATTGTTGAACATTGCACAACATGATGATAATAACATGATGATGAAGATAGTGATGATGATAATGATGATGAAGATGATGATGTCACATTGGACGCCACTCCTGTTCCTGCTGAACTGAGCCAGCAGTCAACAGACACACACTGATTCCAGATCAGTAGGCACCGGAGTACACAGCCCTGTACTACACATTCTATAACACACACACACACACAGGTTCCAGGCACCGAAGTGAAAAAAAAACTATAACGCTCTGGAGTGTGATCTAGGGCAATTTTCCCCTGTGTGTCGGAACATGCAAGTCTTTTAAAGAACATTCCTGCTAATTTTACAGGTGGCCTGTCCTTTCCATAATCGGATCTGCGCTCCTAGAGTGTATGGCTCTCCTTTTCTTTTTCAAGTGTTCTACTCCGCTAGCCAGCACCTCTCCTAAACAGGTGTGTGTTTCTTTTGCCACTAAATTGTCTTTTCCAACCTCAGGATTCTGTCCTCTTCTCGTCCCTTTTTTCCCATCTCCGAAGTGGTAGTCAAGACACCCTGGTATGCTATAAAATTGTTTTCATTCCAGACACTGAACTTAGCCACTGTGAACAAATCATTGTAGCTCAATGCTCACCAATAAGCTAAGTTCTGTATCTTCAGAAAGTATAGCACCAGTTTGCTCTAGCCTATAGAGGAAAAGAGAGATTCCCCATCATTCACATCATACACAAGGACAATATCAGAAAGGATGCAGTGTTATAGTCAGTGCTGTAGTAGAGGATACATAGACCATTGGACACCGTATTACAAATGGTTAACATAAGACCAATTTAATCCATTACACTAACCTTCCAGTAATGGTTTTGGATGAACACAGATTTCATAACTTGATGCAGGTATTCAATAAAATCTTGGATAATGTAATCCCAGAAAAAAAGTTATTTTCCAAAAGTGGAGGGAGGGATTAGATGTAAATATGTATCTTCTGTCTTTTCACTGGATGGGTATTTTCCCTGTCCCCTGGGACCTGGGTGTGAGGAGAACAAAGTCTCCTAGCTGAGTGTTTGTTCTCAGATAGTGTGCCTGAGCCTCAGGACAGGAGGATGTGCTTACAGACCAAGGTAACTTCCCAAATGGTACCCTATTCCTTATATAGTGCACTACTTTTGACCAGGGCCCTATGGTCCCTGGTTTAAAGAAGTGCACAAGGTGAGGAATATGGTGCCATTTGGGATGCAACCTGATACACTGTTAACCAGCCGAATAGAGATGGTATGACATCACCGTATTGCTTCACTGGAACAACAACTCTCATGTTGAAGTTCTTTTAACTGGAGCCCAAGACACTCTCTCGCTCACTCATGCTGAGCTGGTGTCAGTCAAACACACAAGCTAGCACATGTACGCACACACACGCAGATGTACGTATGCACACACACACACACATATACACGCACACACACATATGCGCTAAGCCAGTGTTGGTCAAACACACCAGGGGAGGGGACTTCTGTACAGCACTTTGAGATATCAGCTGATGTACGAAGGGCTATATAAATACATTTGATTTGATTTGACTTTGTCAAAATAATATACGCCACAGGAATGTTATACTACTCCCACAGATCCACCAAGTCTATTGAGATGTCATAATACTTTGAGAGCAGGTGTCATATACCTGTAACAATCCTATTCTTATTGATGCCTTTGTGGTCATACTGCCTATAGTGAGTGATAAGCCATGTGGGCAGATGTATAGATGACATGATTTCAGTTGGCCTCTGTTGGCATTTTCTTCTATTCATCTTTGTTTCTTTATGTACAAAATTGCAGATGTTAAATAAGTTAATTTGGTTTCAATGCAACAGTATAAACATTGTTAACATGATTCAGACTTGGAGTTGGAATAGTTTCAATGGTATCCATGTCAGAAGTCAGTTACCTGTTCGACTGTCATTATGTCACTGCTGCTCCTCTCAGGAGAAGAAAAGACTGCTGCCATCTTTGTGAGGCAAGATCCTGATATTGAAGCTAAGTAAATAGGACCAACTGTCTCAGCTCAATAGACAGTAGTATTACAAAGATATGGAACAATTATAAATAATACGTTTTTGCTGTTGCTGTAGTGCGTTGACAGGAATTGTATTCTTCTGCTTTAGTGACAAATTCTTCAGAAATTCTATACTGCATGTCACTGGCTTCCGCCGAAGTCGGCTCCTCTCCTTGTTCGGGCAGGTTCGCCAATCGACGTCACCGGCTTTCTAGCCATCGCCGCTCCATTTTTCATATTCCCATTTGTTTTGTCTTGTTCCACACACACCTGGTTTTCATTCCCTAATCACACTGAATGTATTTGGTTCTCTGTTCCCCTCCATGTTTTTGTGTGAAATTGTTTTGATGTTTTCTGGGTATTGTTACGCGCCAGACTTTTGTTTATGTTCCGTGTTTTGGGCACATTTTATGTACTTATGTGCTTTCGTTTGGACCGGAATAAAACGTGCGCCTGTTAACTACACTCTGCTCTCCTGCACCTGACTTCGCTTCCAGTACACACCGTTAACACTGCATGTATTTACTATTTGGCATTGCTAGCAATATTTTTTATATTATTACATAACTCTGAGCTGAATTGGTCTCATTCCGTTGGTAAAGACATCAGACCTACTGTATTTAGTGATACAGATAAGGTATTGGATAAGTAAGGAATGGAATAAAAACTCACCTGGTGTGGATCAGGAGGACAGTGTCAAACCTCAGATGTATTACCTCTGTATCCTGTTGCATGGGAAAATGATGCTCCTTAAAGCGCTGCCTTATGAAGTATGTGTGAGGGTGTGTTAAGGAGTCTGTGTGTGAGAAAGAGATAGAAGGTGCAAGAGAGAGGGAAGGAGATGAGAAGCAAAAGAGAGAGGGAGCGAGGGAGGGCGGATGGGATGGGACAGGTGTAGAATTTACACACCCTGCTAGCAGTACAGATTTGATGTAATGTGATAAGTCTCTCCTCCACCGCAGCATGACACAGACAGAGAGAGAGAGAGAGAGTAAAGAGCAGAGTGAGAGAGAGGGAGAGAATGGGTGAGTGAGTTAGAGAGACTCAGATAAACAAGGGAGATAGCATTATCAGGCATCAAAGGTATTTTTCAGGACCATTACTCTATGTAGAGATGAAAGACTTTCATCCTTTCTTCTCTGCCTGTAAATTACTGCCGTCAGAGGAGCATACTTCTTTCACACTCACCAGTCCAGATATGTGTTTTGTTTTCAAGTCTAGAACTTGATAGGTGGCACTTCCAGGCAAGGATTGTCGGATACCTGTCACTGTCCCTCTACACCAGGGCAGACAGCTGACAATGGGGAAGCTGTCTTGTGTTTATAACATTGTATACCTCCCAAATGGCACTCTATTCCCAATATAGTGTGCTACGTTTGGCCATAGACCTATGGACCCTGGTCAAAAGTAGTGCAATATATAGGGTATAGGGTGCCATTTGGGACATATTCTGGGTTTTCATGTTGCCTTTTAAGACTAGTCTGATACAAGCTCCTCTCCAGCCCTAATGCATCCAGTCCACTTAGCAGAGAGGAGCCAGTGAAACCAAAGATAACAGATGAGGTAGAAAACACTTTTACCCACAGATTGAGTCAATGTCCACTTCTGGACTTTGAAATACAGACACCCTGTATGGATTACTGTGTGCGTGTGTCTAGGGTCCATTACACCTCTGTTACCTGATCATCATTTCAGAGTTTCACTTCTGGATGTTCTGCAAGGATAAACAGTTCCCTCATAGCTTCATGGAAAGTGTATCTTGATGGTATTGAGGTGGGGAGGAGAGGAGAGGAAGAGAGAGGAGAGAGGAGAGAGAAAAGGAGAGGAGAGAGGAAAAGAAAAGAGCTGGGAGAAGGCGGCAGGTAGCCTAGCGGTAAAAGCGCTTTGGGCCAGTAACCAAAAGATTGCAGGTTTGAATTCCCGACCCAACTAGGTGAAAAATCGGTTGATGTGCCCTTGAGCAAGGCACTTAACCCTAATTGCTATAAGAGCGTCTGCTAAACGACTAAAATGTAAATGTAAGAGCGAAGAGAAGAGAATAAAGAAGACGTGAAGAGAGGAGTGGAGTTGGGAGAGTAGATACAAAAAGAAAGAAGAGGAGGGGAACCAGAGACGAGAGGAGAAGAGAGGAGCTGTATGAAATCAGATCCAGTATAAAGTGATGGCAGCACTGTAGGGTTAGGGTGTCCTGGCTGGCTCGATGCATTAACAGCTAATGGGCTAGTTGGCACCGCTGGACCTCTTTGGTCATTATCTGTGGCTCTGGCTTCAATATAGGCATTCCCATGTGGTTGTGTTGTCTGTAGTTTCTGTCTTTGTATAGTCCATATAATTTGTCCACTAGACTAGAGGGCACTATATGTTGGTTCATGGGTCATTGGTCATGGCTCACAGGACAGCGTTTCTCATTTGGGAAAATGAACGAGCGTTTCAAATAACGAGCGTTTCTCATTTGGGAAAAAGTCATTCGTCCACCCTCTCTCCTCCGTCCTCTCTCCTCCGTGACCCGGAAACCGATAAGTGGTTGAGTGGTCAATTTGAAATCTCAATTTGTTAGTAGGCGAACAGAAGAGTGTCCTCCCCTCTTCGATAGCCACCTGTCATCGAGGATAGTCATGCGTATCCTACCCATAGAGAATGATAGAGCCCTCTAGTGGCCAAAATGTTGTTTTAGCATGAGCAGTGCCACTGGGCCAATTCCTCCTGATAAACATGTTGGAGTCACATCCAACCGGGTCATCAGGAGGGATCAGCCACTCATGAAGAAGAAAATGGACTACCTCAAAATGGAGATTGCCTCATTGGTGCTGCCCATGTGCTCACAGACACCATAATAGGAAGTATATAGGGATGCACTCTCTATCATTCTTTATGATCTTACCTAAGTCCTTCACAGAATATTTTTTACATCTGCCACACCCCCTTTGAATCAGCTCTTGTTTTGTCAGAGGGGAAAATCATGCACACGTTTGAAAACAATATGCTATTTATCGTTTTATCTATAAAATGTCTTGCACAACTAACTTCATTAGTTTGGATCACTTTACACATTAATTTTGGGATCCACCCCTGTAAACGTAATTTTCCTGATGACGTGCAAGTGGAGGAGAGTCTCATTTCATACAAGCGCATTTTCGTCCACGTTCCCTCTCCTCGCCACCTGTCCCCAATTACCTTTTGACCTTTTTCAAAAGGAGGCGAAAGAGGACGGAGGAGAGAGGACACAGTAGTTGAGCAAATCCAATTGAGAAAAGGCCATGACCATGTCTCCACCCTAACAATGGGAGTCCTTGTCCTAAAGGCGGGAGGCAGACAATCTACTTATCGGTCTGCTTATCACTGTATTCCCGCATGGACACATTTTGACGGGAGTGGACCCTCTCGCTTCGCCTCTTCCTCTCTGATAGGGGAGAGTGAGGTAAGTTGAGCCATTTTTTACATTCAGCATCACTACTTCAATGGACATATAGTATTCTTTCTAACAAAGACATCTACATACACTGAGTGTACAAAACATTAGGAACATAACAGTTTTGAAAAGATAGCTTGTCCAAAAAGAGGTCTCTTGGAACAACTTACCCCGGTATGGGGTAAATTGAGCATAGGGACTGGGTATGTTGAGCCGCCTTGGGGTAAGTGGTGATGGTGCTGGTAGGTCAAAATTTTATTCATAGAATGTTGGTGTGGTATATTGTATATTTCAAATGCATTCCTACTTTCGGATATACTGTAGATCTCTGTTCAATATCACTTACCCTTCCATTTCTTCACCACAGTCTGGGACAGGGATGTTGTTTTCGATGTGCCAATTCGTAGACAAGTCTCTGCATTTGAGGCTACTATGCCCATGAAACTGTTCCTTGAAATTCTTAATATGTTTAGCAAGATCAGACTCCGTGTCATCAGATAATACCTTTTTGTGTGCCTCTGCTACTCTATCATAGCCTCTCTTTCATTTTTCTTTTTTGTCAATGTACCAGTCTATTTTTTCATCCCTTGCTGCTGCTGCTCGAATGGACTTCTTCCCTTCTATCACTTCCTAGGCTGCACTCTCAAGAACCTCAATGGGGCTAGACCCCTGCTTGTTTTATGTTTGTATACATGCGGCATGATGATGTCACTGGTTGGTATTTATTGTCATGAATCTTGCCCTGGAGGCAGCTCTGCAGAGTGGTCCATAGCTGGCACAGCCACAAAGTAATAAAATCAGATTTTAAACCTTACCTTAACCTTAACAAAACCGCTAAAATTAATGCCTACCCCTCACCTTAAATGAAGAATGAAAAAATAGCACATTTTGACTTTTCAGCTGGCCTATCTAGCAGAAATCGATCAGTTCTGACCAGCATCCCGGAGTCGCCTCTTCACTGTTGACGTTGAGACTGGTGTTTTGCGGGTGCAATTTAATGAAGCTGCCAGTTGAGGACTTTTGAACGGTAGTGTGTGTGTGTGTGTGTGTGTGTGTGTGTGTGTGTGTGTGTGTGTATATATATATAAATATATATTTACCCCAAAATATATGGGGGATTGGAAATGATGGAGACAATTACATTTTTGTACCTTTATTTGACTAGGCAAGTCAGTTAAGAACAAATTCATATTTACAATGACGGCCTAGGAACAGTGGGTTAACTGCCTTGTTCAGGGGCAAAACAACAGATTTTTACATTGTCTTCTCAGGGATTTGATCTAGCAACCTTTCGGTTACTAGCCCAACGCTCTAACCACTAGACTACCTGCCGCCCTTGATGGAAGCAACAATCTATCCACAATTTTAAAGCTGATCCAAAGCCTAAAAATAAAATACAAATAAAATACAAAAAATATGAAACAAATACATAATTTCAAAAAAAGAATGACGTGAATAATTAAGTCAATATTCATTGGGTAGTTGCAGCTGCAGACTCGTTGAAATAGAAATCTTCATCAATATTGAGGTTAGGGATCGATGTCCAGAAGCTGTTTTTGGTCTTAGGAAATGATAGCGGGAATATTATGTGCAAAAACAGTTCAGAGATCAGTGTAAAAAAAACACAAAATAGCAGAATTGGTCAGGAACCCGTGATACGGCAGCTATCCATCTCTGCAGCGCCATGATTGCAATTACATGCACTCAGTAAATGTTTACATTAAAAAGTAATTTAAAAAAATTGTTTATGAGGGAATATGTTTTGTCCTGGAAGGCCAATAAATGAGAATTTCAGAACATGTAGCATACAGAGAAATGTTATCTCTTGTTATGTTATAGATAGGTAAGTGAGCACCACTTAGTGCTCTTAATAATGGAAATGAACAATTATTTCAGAAAAAAAAGCATCCAAACTCAACCAAACCAAACAAAGCTGTTTGCAGAAAGAATAAAGCATCAAACATATCCCTGAATAGAGGAGTTCATGTCACTGTATAGTTATGTTTTCATTTTCACAGAAAACTACTACAGATGGATGTTATTTTACACTGATGCAGTAAATCTGGCCCCAGAATGTTAAATATGTACATAATCTCAACACCTTCCGCGTCACACCCTGAGTTCCACTCCCAGACCCATGAGAAGGTCCAGCAGTGGGGAGGTAATGGCTTCAGCGCCGAAGGAGATGGCCGCCGTTTTACGATCCCGTAACCTATTGTGCTATTGTGTATGTTTTTTAGAGTTGTTTGTAACTTATTTTGTACATAATGTTTCTGCCACCGTGTCTTATGACCGAAAGAGCTTCTTGATATCAGAGCAGCGATTACTCACCCCGTACTGGAGGAATTCTTCTTCAACGAGTCGGATTGGAAGGATTTACTCCAGACACCCGACAAGGCCCTCATCCCGTCATTCGCAGGAGGAA
Source organism: Salvelinus sp. IW2-2015 (assembly GCF_002910315.2). Lineage (NCBI taxonomy): Eukaryota > Metazoa > Chordata > Actinopteri > Salmoniformes > Salmonidae > Salvelinus > Salvelinus sp. IW2-2015. The sequence continues at coordinate 492,081 of NC_036859.1, read as the reverse complement.
AAGATGGAGGTATTGTGGACGACGGTCCGGGTGCCTTGTAAGGATCCGTCGCCGAGAGAGTAATCTACCTTTACCATCGGGCCTATTAGCCAACGTACAATCAATCAATAATAAAATAGATGAACTACGAGCACGTATATCCTACCAACGGGACATCAAAAACTGTAATATCTTATGTTTAACCGAGTCGTGGCTGAATGGCGACATGATTAACATACAGCTGGCGGGTTTTAAACTTTTTCGTCAGGAAAGAAAAGCGGCCTCTGGTAAGACAAGGTGGCGGCTGTCGATGTATATTTGTAAACAACAGCTGGTGCACGAAATCTAAGGAAGTCTCAAGGTTTTGCTCGCCTAAGGTAGAGTATGTTATGACAAGATGTAGACCACACTATTTACCAAGAGAGTTTACATCTATATTTTTCGTAGCTGTCTATATACTACCGCAGACTGATGCTGGCACTAATACCGCACTCAATGAGCTGTATACGGCCATAAGCAAACAGGAAAACACTCATCCAGAGGCGGCGCTCCTAGTGGCCGGGGACTTTAATGCAGGGAAACTCAAATCAGTTTTATCTCATTTCTATCAGCATGTTAAATGTGCAACCAGACAGAAAAAAAACTCTAGACCACCTTTACTCCACACACAGAGACGTGTACAAAGCTCTCCCTCGCCCTCCATTTGGCAAATCTGACCATAATTCATTCCTACTGATTCCTGCTTACAAGCAAAAACTAAAGCAGGAAGCACCAGTGACTCGGTCAATAAGAAAGTGGTCAGATGAAGCAGACGCTATGCTACAGGACTGTTTTGCTAGCACAGACTGGAATATGTTCCGGCATTCTTCCGACGGCATTTAGGAGTACACCACATCAGTTACTGGCTTCATCAATAAGTGCATCGATGACATCATCCCCACAGTGACCGTACGTACATCAAAATTGTTTTTATTTATTTCATTTATATAGCCCTTCTTACATCAGCTGATATCTCAAAGTGCTGTACAGAAACCCAGCCTAAAACCCCAAACAGCAAGCAATGTAGGTGTAGAAGCACGTACATACCCAACCAGAAGCCATGGATTACAGGCAACATCCGCACTCAGCTAAAGGATAGAGCTACCGCTTTCAAGGAGCTGGACTCTAACCCGGAAGCTAATCCCGCTATGCCCTCCTACGAACCATCAAACAGACAAAGTGTCAATACAGGACTAAGATTGAATCGTACTACACCGGCTCCGACGCCTGTCGGATGTGGCAGGGCTACCAGACGAGCAAAATTACTGCTAAGCTCGCTTCGAGGAAAGTAACACTGAAACATCCATGAGAGCACCAGCTGTTCTGGACGACTGTGTGATCATACTCTCCGTAGCCAATGTGAGTAAGTCCTTTAAACAGGTCAACATTCACAAGGCCACAGGGCCAGACGGATTACCAGGACCTGTACTCCGAGCATGCGCTGACCAAATGGCAAGTGTCTTCACTGACATTTTCAACCCTGACTGAGTCTGTAATACCAACATGTTTTAAGCTGACCACTATAGTGCCTGTGCCCAAGAACACTAAGGTAACCTGCCTAAATGACTACCGACCCGTAGCACTCACATCTGTAGCCATGAAGTGCTTTGAAAGGCTGGTCATGGCTCACATCAACACCATTATCCCAGAAACCCTAGACCCACTCCAATGTGCATACCACCCCAACAGATCCACAGATGATGCCATCTCTATTGCACTCAACACTGCCCTTTCCCACCTCGACAAAAGGAACACCTATGTGAGAATGCTATTCATTGACTACAGCTCAGCGTTCAACACCATAGTGTCCTCAAAGCTCATCACTAAGCTAAGGACCCTGGGACTAAACACCTCCCTCTGCAACTGGATCCTGGACTTCCTGATGGGCCGTCCCCAGGTGGTAAGGGTAGGGAACAACACATGTGCCACACTGATCCTCAACACGGGGTGCGTTCTCAGTGGTGCGTGCTCAGTCCCCTCCTGTACTCCCTGTTCACTCATGACTGCATGGCCAGGCACGACTCCAACACCATCATCAAGTTTGACGATGAAACAACAGTGGTAGGCCTGATCACCAACAACGAACGAGACAACCTATAGGGAAGAGGTCAGAGACCTGGTCGAGTGGTGCCAGGACAACAACCTCTCCCTCAATGTGATCAAGACAAAGGAGATGATTGTGGACTACAGGAAAAGGAGGCCCGAGCCCGGTGCCATTCTCATCGACGGGCTGTAGTGGAACAGTTTAAGAGCTGCAAGTTCCTTGGTGTCCACATCACCAACAAACTATCATGGTCCAAACACACCAAGACAGCCGTGAAAAGGGCACGACAAAGCCTATTCCCCCTCTTGAGACTGAAAAGGTTTGGCATAGGTCCTCAGTTCCTCAAAACATCCTACAGCTGCACCATCGAGAGCATACTGACGGGTTGCATAACCGCCTGGTATGGCAACTGCTCGGCCTCCGACTACAGAGTGTAGTGCGTACGGCCCAGTACCTCACTGGGGCCAGGCTTCCTGCCATCCAGAATTTCAATGTCAGGCGGTGTCAGAGGAAGGTTCTAAAAATTGTCAAAGACTCCAGCCACCCTAGTCATAGACTGTTATCTCTGCTACCGCACGACAAGCGGTAACGGAGCGCCAAGTTGAGGTCCAAAAGGCTTCAACTTCTTGCCACTATAGGGGGTGCTGTTTCGCATTAGCATAATTTGCTCAACAGATTAAACGGCTTCCTAATCAATTCTTGCTCGTACAATATGCATATTATTGTTATTATTGGATAGAAAACACTCTCTAGTTTCTATAGCCGTTGGAATTTTGTCTCTGAGTGGTACAGAACTCAATCTACAGCACTTTTCATGATAGGGAGTCAGATTTCAGACATCCTGGCGCCTGATCTGGAGTCAGTTTAAAGGTCCCTGTAAATGCTATGGAGAAACAGACACTTCTTACGTCTTCCCCTGGATGTCAGTACGTGATGACGCTTTGAATGGAGTCGATTGCGCAATCAGGGGCTGCATAAAAGAGCAAATACCGGAAGTAGCATCCCTTTGCTGCCTGCGCCTTGCGCACGGAGGACRTCGGACTCGCCTCCTTCCAAGCGTTTGTTTAGCCAGTAATATTTCTCTGGTCATGTTTTTACTCGTTAGAGGTGTTAAAAACATCATAAGGTAGTTAATTTAAACCGTTTTATAGCAATTTATATCCGTTTAGTGCGATTTTGAGCCATTTATTTATGAGGCACTTTGAACCGCTGGGCACGTTTCCAGTTCATGCCGAACGTTAGTGGGCATTTCCACATGGCAAGAGGACAGCTTTCGACCAAAAGACGATTAGACCCAAGAAAGGATTCTTTGCCCAAGATTCTGATGGAAGAACAGCTCACAGTAAGAACAATTTATGATGATAAATCGTGTTTCTGTCGAAAAATGTTAAACGCTTATGCCGCCATTTTGTTTTGTATAGCTTCGCTTGGCGCAACCTGTATTGAAAAGTAAGGATAATTTAAAAAATGTAAATCAGCGATTGCATTAAGAACTAATTTGTCTTTCGATTCCTGTCAACCCTGTATTTTTTAGTCAAGTATATGATTAGCTTTTGATTAAACTAGATCACTAAAAGATGGCGACCGACATTTCCAGGCTTGTTTTGCTACTATTTTCATTGTATAACCACGTTTTTTTATGGCTAAATATGCACATTTTCGAACAAACTCTATATGTATGTTGTAAAATGATGTTACTGGAGTGTCATCGGAAGAATTCTGAGAAGGTTAGTGAAAAAATTAATATATTTTGGCGATGATAACGATATCGCTCTCTTTAGCTTGAATTCATGCTGGGTAACGTTTGCATATGTGGTATGCTAATATAACGATTTATTGTGTTTTCGCCGTAAAACACTAGAAAATCTGAAATATTGTCTGAATTCACAAGATCTGTGTCTTTCCAATGCTATGCTTTGTCTATTTTTAAGAAATGTTTTATGATGAGTAAATTGGTAATACACGTTGCTCTCTGTAGTAATTCTAGTCGCTTTGGTGAGATTTTGATGGTGGCTGCAATGGCAAACTATGATTTATACCTGAATATTGCACATTTTTCTAACAAAACCTATCCTATACCATAAATATGTATCAGACTGTCATCTGATGAGGTTTTTTCTTGGTATGGGCTATCAATATCTTAGTTTAGCCGAATTGGTGATAGCTACTGGTGGAGAGAAAAAATGGTGGACAAAGAAATTGTGTATTTTGCTAACGTGTTTAGCTAATAGATTTACATATTGTGTCTCCTGTAAAACATTTTAAAAATCTGAAATGGTGGCTTTATTCACAAGATCTGTCTTTCATTAGGTGTCTGGACTTGTGATTTAATGATATTTAGATGCTACTATTTAATTGTGACGCTATGCTAGCCGATGCTAATCAGTGTGGGGGGGGGGGTGGGGGGTGATCCCGGATCCGGGGTTGAGGCTCGTTAGAGGTTAACAGCTTCTATCCCCAAGCCATAAGACTCCTGAACAGCAAATCAAAGGGCTACCCAGACCCCTCTTTTACGCTGCTGCTGCTCTCTGTTTATAATCTATGCATAGACACTTTAACTAACCGGTGCCCCAGCACATTGACTCTGTACTGGTACCCCCTGTATATAGCCTCGCTTGTTATTTTACTGCTGCTGTTTAATTATTTGTTGCTTTAATTTTCTATTTTAAATTTTTTACTTATCAATTTTTTTTAAGCATAGTTGGTTAATAAGGGCTTGTAAGTAAGCATTTCACTGTAAGGTCTACACCTGTTGTATTCTTCGCATGTGAAAAATTTGATTTGATTTAATGTAACAACATCTGGGAAGTGTGAACTAGCTCTATGACCCTCGACCTCATAGTGGTTTGTGGGAGTCACTTACTGCCAAATTCCAGAATCATGTTCAGTAAGTACTGAGCACAGAATAGAAGAGATGAGATGTTATAGTTTGAGTAACTACGTTGTGGTAAACCCGTGGTGGAGCCTTGAGTCACCAATAATACCAGTAACCAGTAAATAGACAGACATTCTTTTTTTCAAAAGGGGAAGAGGAACAAATCCTGTTTCCGTGTTGAGGATGTGTTAACGTGGTACTAGCAGTAGCACTGACCGCTCTTGGAACTTTATTGAAAGACAACTAGCTTCACCATTCCTGTGGAAATCCTTATGATACAGTTCTCAGAGAACTGTGAATGAAAGAGAGTTGAGGACATTTCTTATACAGATGTCAATTAAGGTGATTTGTCATACAAAAAACTACGATATCAATACAGATTTGTCATACAGAAAACAGTGAATGCAGGACATTTCTCAGAAAGCTGTGAATGAAAAATATGTATTACATAGAAAACTGCTGTATCAATACAGATTTGTCATACAAAAAAACTGTGAATGCAGGAGTTCTCCTATTCAGTACATGAGCTAATCTCACAATTATACACGGTTAGTTACAACTTAAAGATAAAGAGGCAGTGAGGCTAGCGTTCAGCACATTTAGACAACAGTAAACAATACTAAACATGCCAATGTTAGGGAGAATAAGAGTTGGCTCAGGTCTGGAGGCCTGCCCAGATAGATGTGGAGTGGTCCCAAATGGCACCCTATTCCCTATATAGTGCATTACTTTTGACCAGGGCCGATAGGGTGCCATTTGGGACTCAAGGTGGTGGTGTCAGCGCAGTGAGGTTAGCCACCACCATCTTGCTATCCAGGGAGACACTCAATATTCAGCACACACATCACATAGAACTGGCAATCTCTTTTTAATGGTACTTTACTCAGCATGAAAGTATCTACTGAATCTGTACTGACCCACAGTAGCTTTGACTTAATGCAATGAACTGGTAAGATCTGACTTGATTTATTTGTAAACTTTCTCTTGGAGGCAGAGACACCATGATTGTTCAGTAGTTTAGAAGAGGAGGAATATGGAGGACTGGTCTGTCACCCTCTGGAGAAAGAAGACAGCTTACACACACACACACACACACACACACACACACACTTTGTATATTTCCACCACTATAACATTCTTGAAATCTTATATTAGAGACACGGCTGTTGGTTTTACAGCCCTGATGTTAAACATCAATTTATTGTTCTTGTCCATCTACACACAATACACCATAATGAGAAAGTTCTTCCATGCAGGCCATGGAAGAACTGGATGAATGGCACGACAATGAGCCTCAGGATCTCGTCACGGTATCTCTGTGCATTCAAATTGCCATCGATAAAATGTAATTGTGTTCGTTGTCCATAGCTTATGCCTTCCATTACAATAACCCCACCGCCACCATGGGGCACTCTGTTCAAAACGTTGACATCAGAAAAACGCTCGCCCACACAATGCCATACATGCTATGCTGTCTGCCATCTGCCCGGTACAGTTGAAACCGGAATTCATCCATGAAGAACACACTTGTCCAGAGTGCCAGTGGCCATCAAAGGTGAGTCTTTGCCAAATGAAGTTGGTTACAAGCCGAACTGTAGTCAGGTCAAGACCCTGCTGTGGAAGACGAGCACGCAGATGAGCTTGCCTGAGATGGTTTCTGACAGTTTGTGCAGAAATTCTTCGGTTGTGCAAACCCACAGTTTCATCAGGTGTCCTTGAAGCTGGTCTCAGATGATCCTGCAGGTGGAGGTCCTGGGCTGGCGTGGTTTCACTTGATCTGCGGTTGTGAGGCCAGTTGGACATACACCTAAAATCTTTAAAACGGCTTATGGTAGAGAAAAGAACATTCCTGCAGTCAGCATGTCAATTGCGCGCTCCCTCAACTTGAGACATCTGTGGCATTGTGTTGTGTGACAAAACCGTACATTTTAGCTTGGCCATTTATTGTCGCCAGCACAAGGTGAATGAATCTGTGTAATGATCATGCTGTCCAGTCAGCTTATTGATATTCCACAACTGCAAGTGGATAGATTATCTTGACAAAGGAGAAATGCTCAATAAAAGGGATATAAACAAATGTGTGCACATAATTTGAGAGAAATAATATTTTTGTGCATTTTAAACATTTCTGGGATCTTTTATTTCAGCTCATGAAACATAGGACCAACACTTTACATGTTGCGTTTATATTTTTGTTCATTATAGATAAGTATTCACACCCCTGAGTCAATACATGTTAGAATCACCTTTGGCAGCGATTACATCTGTGAGTGTTTCTTGGTACGTCTCTAAGAGCTTTGCACAACTGGATTGTACAATTGTTTTTAAAATTCTTCAAGCTCTGTCAGGTTGGTTGTTGGTCATTACTAGACAGCCATTTTCAAGTCTTTCTATAGATTTTCAATCCGATTTAAGTCAAAACTGTAACTAGGCCACTCAGAAACATTTAATGTCATCTTGGTAAGCAACTCCAGTGTATATTTGGCCTTGTGTTTTAGGTTATTGTTTTCCTCAAGGATTTTGCCGGGGCTTAGCTCTATTCCGTTTATTTTGTTTGTTGTTGTATTTTACGCCCTTTTTCTCCCCAATTTCTATTTTGTCTCATCGCTGCAACTCCCCAACAGGCTTGAGAGGTAAACATTGAGTAATGCGTCCTCCGAAACATGACCCACTAAACCGTGCTTCTTAACACCCGCCCACTTAACCCGGAAGCCATCCACACCAATGTGTTGGGGGAAACACCATTCAACTGACAACCGGGGTCAGCCTACAGGCACCCGGCCCCCACAAGGAGTTGCAAGAGCGTGATGAGCCAAGTAAAGCCCCCCCAGGACAAACCCCGGGATCAAACCCGGGTCTGTAGTAAAGCCTCTAGCATTGCAGTGCCTTAGACTGCTGTGCCACTCGGGACGCCCTATTACGTTTATTTTTGTCTTAAAAAACTCCCTAGTCCTTGCCGATGACAAGCATACCAATGACGTGATGGAGCCACCACCATGCTTGAAAATATGAAGCGTGGTACTCAGTGATGTGTTGTGTTGGATTTGCCCCGAACACAACACCTTGTATTCAGGACATAAAGTACATTTCTTTGCCACATGTTTTTGCAGTTTTACTTTAGTGCCTTATTGCAAACAGGATGCATGTTTTGGAATATTTTTTATTTTGTACAGACTTCCTTCTTTTCACTCTGTCATTTAGGTTCGTATTGTGGAGTAACTACAATGTTGTTGATCCATGCTCAGTTTTCTCCTATCACAGCCATTAAACTATGTAACTGTTTTAAGGTCACCAAAGGCCTCATGGTGAAACCCCTGTATCTGTGTAGTGACTGCTGGGTGTATTGATTGATACACCATCCAAAGTGTAATTAGTAACTTCACCATGCACAAAGGGGATTTTCAATGTCCGTATTTTTTTTATCTACCAATAGCTGCCCTTCTTTGCGTGGCATTGGAAAACCTTCCTGGTATTTGTGGTTGAATCTGTTGTTTGAAATTCACTACTCGATTGAGGGACCTTACATATAATTATGTCAATCATGTTATTTTTGCACACAAGGTGAGACCGTGCAACTTACTGTGACTTGTTAAGCAAATTTTACTCCTGAACTTATTCAAGCTTTGCATAAAAAAGGGGTTGTAAAATTATTGACTCATGACATCTTTTCATTTTGAATTAATTTGTAAACATTTCTAAAAACATAATTCCACTTTGACGTTATGGGGTATTGTGTGTAGGCCAGTGACACAACATCTACATTTAATCCATTTTAAATTCAGGATGTAACAACAAAATGTGGAAAAAGTCAAGGGGTGTGAATTCTTTCTAAAGGCACTGTATATTGCGATATACTGTATATGGCTCTGATGCTATCTTTAAATCCTCTCCCATTTTATATAAATATTAAATATATTTATTGCAGCCAATGACTGTGGGAATTCTGAATTGACTTTATTCACTGTAACAATATGTTATTAATAACCTTGATCCGTGTGCATCATATTATTCATCAACACTTTCAATTAAATTACACACACGACAGAAATGTATTTTGGTCTCAAACCTTGCCAAGGCCATCACTTTATATGAGTTGAATGAATTGGTCAGACACTGTTCCAGACACTCTGTACTGTCCTGTACTTTCACTGAGCTATGCTGTACCCAGATAATGTCTGCGTCCGAAATGGCACCCTATTTCCTATATAGTGCATTACTTTTGACCAGAACCCTATGGGCCCTAGTCAAAAGTAGTGCACTGCATAGGGAATAGGGTGCCATTTGGGGCTCAAGTAATGTGAGCCTGTTACAGAGCAGCGTTATATTTGGGTCTTTCCATTTTCAAATGTTGTCTTGGTATCTCTCAGGCCCTCCAGATGATTGTGTTTCTCCTTGTGTGTCGTTGTCATTTGTCTCTCTTTGTCTCTGTCTCTTTCTCTAACTCTCTCTCCCTCTACCCCTCTATCTTGCTCTCTCTCCCGTTCTCTTCCTCTACCTCTCTTTGTTTCCCTCTATCTCCCATTCTCTCTCTTTCTTTCCAGTCCTTCACCTTGTAGTTCATGTTCAATCTCAGCCAAAAGAAAGAGAGCAGAGAATGTGTGAGTGATTTTCTTTAGCATTACTTTACTGTTGGCCACGGCAACAGGGTTGTCTGAGTGCTCGCTGTGCCCAGACTGTCATTACTGAGGACGGTGTAGTCAGTACCATTACCATAATCATTTACTGTTTACTGCTATTTCTGTTAACCAAATCTCCTGGTGTTTGTTTCAAAACGCTCAGTGGCTGTCAAGGCCTGTCAGTCACCACAGCGTCTGCGTGTGGGAGCCGTGTCAGTACCTGTGAACTGAGACGAGGATATCTGTCTGTAATATCGCAGTGTTTCACCAGTGGGAGTCATTGGGTCAGATGCGGGACTAACGCCATTAGTGTCATTGTAAGGGGTGACAGTCCCTCACAAACCGGAAAATGTATCATCGGAAGCAGAGTACACTCTACACGTTGATGCTTTTATTCCTGAGATGGCCGCGGTGTTTGCGGAGGTGTCCGAAGGGCAAGAGAAGTTCATCTCAACTACAGTATTGCACGACTCCAAGGAGGAGGGAAGTTGCTTGTTCACAGAGACTGCTGGCTCAAAATCATGAAAATAATGGGCCATTTGTTGATGGAATGTCTTGAGATGCCGTAATATCTCCTTGGATCGGATTCTGCACCAAGGGGTTTCGAAATGTATTTTTCCCAAGGGGTGCTGTCGACAGATACCCCTCGTGGATGTCTGCGTTGCCGCTAGCGTTAGGAGAAGACAGTGAGGTCAGTGGAGACGGCACTGTGACCTGTGACCATACGTGGTTGGTTTTCAAATCCATCAGTGGGAGTAAACAATCCATCAAGTCTGCTGCAAGAAGCAGGGGTTCATATTTGTGGCTGGTAAGATACACAGGGTGAACAAGCGATGCGTCCTGGAATTGTAGTTTCAGCATCATTCTCAATGTGAGAGGTGAGGTAGTCTGAGTGAAACGTCGAAGTGTAGTCACATCGTTCCCTTTCTAACCAACGTTTAGTTGGCTTCAAAGCCCTTTTGAGATCATTGAACAACGTTTGAGAGGTGAGCGATATTGTCAAGCCCAAATCATTTAGCACATGACAGGTTAAGCAGTCCTCCAGGACTGTTTCCAGGTATGGCTGTTTTGAGTTGTGTTTAGTGGACATATTGTCACGTTCCTGACCTGTTTTCTCTTGTTTTTTATTGTGTTTAGTTTGTCAGGCGTGAGTTGGGGTGGGCATTCTATGTTTTGTGTTTCTATGTTGGGTTAATGTGTTGCTTGATATGGTTCTCAATTAGAGCAGGTGTTTGACGTTCCTCTGATTGAGAACCATTATTAAGGTAGGATGTTCTCACTGTTTGTTTGTGGGTGATTGTCTTCTGTGTCTGATGTATGTTCGTACCACACGGGACTGTAGCGTTTGTTTGTAGACTGTACCTGTTCGTGTGTTCTTCGTGTATTTGTAAGTTCTCATGTTTAGGTCAGTCTACGTCGTTTATTTGTTTTGTAGTTTGTTAAAGAGTTTTCGTGTTTCGTCGTTCTGTTAATAAATATTCATTATGTATTCATCACCCGCTGCGCCTTGGTCCGCTCATTCACCACAAGACGACCGTTACAGAATCACCCACCACAAAAGACCAAGCAGCGTGGGAGGAGATCGACAGGTGGGCGATCGACCCAGGGCGAATGCCGGAGCCCGCCTGGGATTCTCTGGCGCAGTGCGAGGAGGATACCGGCGAATGGAGGCAGCACGACGACGCGGTAGGAAGCCTGTGAGTCAGCCCCAAAAAAATTCTGGGGGGGGGGTCTAAAAGGGAGTGTGGCGAAGTCAGGTAGGAGACCTGCGCCTACTCCCTGTACTTACCGTGGAGAGCGAGAGTACGGGCAGACACCGTGTTACGCAGTAGAGTGCATGGTGTCTCCTGTACGTGTGCATAGCCCGGTGCGGTACATACCAGCTCCTCGTATCGGCCGGGCTAGATTGAGTATTGAGCCAGGTGCCATGAAGCCGGCTCAACGCGTCTGGTCCCTCGTGCGTCTCCTCGGGCCGGCTTACATGGCACCAGCCTTACGCATGGTGTCCCCGGTTCGCCTACATAGCCCGGTGCGGGTTATTCCACCTCCCCGCACTGGTCGGGCGACGGGAGCATACAACCAGGTAAGGTGGGCAGGCTCAGTGCTCAAGGAGCCAGTACGCCTGCACGGTCCGGTATTTCCGGCGCCACTCCCCGCCCCAACCCAGTACCACCAGTGCCTACACCACGCACCAAGCCTCCTGTGCGTCTCCAGAGTTCTGTGCGTCCTGTTGCTGCTCCCCGCACTAGCCTGAAGGTGCGTGTCCTTAGCCCGGTACCTCCAGTACCTACAGTGCGCCTCAGCGGCCAGAGTCTGCCGTCTGCCCAACGCGTCAAGCTACCCGTCTGCCAAGCACCGTCAGAGCTTCCCGTCTGCCAAGCACCGTCAGAGCTGCCCGTCTGCCAAGCACCGTCAGAGCTGCCCGTCTGCCCCAAGCCGTCAGAGCTGCCCATCTGCCCGAGCCGTCAGAGCTGCCCGTCTGTCCCGAGCCGTCAGAGCTGCCCGTCTGTCCCGAGCCTCAGAGCGCCCGTCTTTCCCGAGCCGTCAGAGCCGCCCGTTGTCCGAGCCATCAGAGCCGCCCGTCTGTCCCGAGCCATCAGAGCCGCCCGTCTGTCCCGAACCTCAGAGCCGCCCGTCTGTCCCGAGCCGTCAGAGCCGCCCGTCAGTCAGGAGCCGCTAGAGCCGTCCCCAGACAGGAGCCGCTAGAGCCGTCCGCCAGACGGAGCAGCCAGAGCCTTCCGCCAGACAGGAGCAGCCAGAGCCTTCCGCCAGACATGAGCAGCCAGAGCCTTCCGCCAGACATGAGCAGCCAGAGCCGTCAGCCAGCCATGAGCAGCCAGAGCCGTCAGCCAGCCATGAGCAGCCAGAGCCGTCAGCCAGCCATGAGCAGCCAGAGCCGTCAGCCAGCCATGAGCAGCCAGACCGTCAGCCAGTCCGGAGCTGCCGTCCTCAGTCCGGAGCTGCCGTCCCTCAGTCCGGAGCTGCCGTCCCTTCATTCCGGTGCTGCCCCTCAGTCCGGTGCTGCCCCTCAGTCCGGTGCTTCCCCTCATTCCGGTGCTTCCCCTCATTCCGTGCTGCCCTTCATTCCGGTGCTGCCCCTCATTCCGGTGCTGCCCCTCATTCCGGTGCTGCCCCCTCAATCCAGTGGGGTTAAATTGGAGGGTGGTCATTTGGGAGGAGGCTACAAAAGCGGGGATTGACTATGGTGGGGTGGGACCACGCCCAGAGCCTGAGCCGCCACCGTGGACAGATGCCCACCCAGACCTCCCCTAGACTTTATGCTGGTGCGCCCGATGTCGCACCTTGAGGGGGGGTTATGTCACGTTCCTGACCTGTTTTCTCTTGTTTTTGTATGTGTTTAGTTGGTCAGGGCGTGAGTTGGGGTGGGCATTCTATGTTTTGTGTTTCTATGTTGGGTTAATGTGTTGCCTGATATGGTTCTCAATTAGAGGGCAGGTGTTTGACGTTTCCTCTGATTGAGAACCATATTAAGGTAGATGTTCTTCACTGTTTGTTTGTGGGTGATTGTCTTCCGTGTCTGTATGTTCGTACCACACGGACTGTAGCGTTTGTTTGTAGTCTGTACCTGTTCGTGTGTTCTTCGTGTATTTGTAAGTTTCTCATGTTTTAGGTCAGTCTACGTCGTTTATTTGTTTTGTAGTTTGTTAAAGAGTTTTCGTGTTTCGTCGTTCTGTTAATAAATATTCATTATGTAATCATCACCCGCTGCGCCTTGGTCCGCTCATTCACCACAAGACGACCGTTACACATATTCCCATATTTCTGTTCAAGGTGAAAGCAGATTGACTTATCGGGTTTTAAGTGGACTTGGCTTTTGCAAAGCTTTTGACCTTTTTCTTCGCAACTTTTCTATCAGAGTCCTGGGCCCAGGGCTCTGCTCAAAAGTAGTGTGCTATATAGGGAATAGGGTGCTATTTGGGATGCAAGTGAAACATCTTCTATGTTACTGTTGTCACGCCCTGACCTTAGAGATCCTTATTATTCTCTATGTTTGGTTAGGTCAGGGCGTGACTCGGGTGGGAAAATCTATGTTTTCTATTTCTTTGTGTTTTTGGCTGAGTATGGTTCCCAATCAGAGGCAGCTGTCTATCGATGTCTCTGATCGGGATCATATATAAGTTGTAATTTTCCTTTTGGGTTTTGTGGGATCTTGTTTTCTGTTTAGTGTCTTTTGCCTGACAGAACTGTTCGCTTTCGTTTTTTGACTTTCGTTATTTTGTTTGAGTGTTTTTGAATAAAAAATCATGAACACTTTCCACGCTGCGTCTTGGTCCACTCTTCCTACCACAAACGAGAGCCGTAACAACTGTGTTATTTTCAGCTCTCCGGCTCAGGAAACCAGTCTGATTGTGACTCTGAGCCTGACCCTGAGTGTGTTAATGACAAACACATTTTTATTTATTTATTTATTTCACCTTTATTTAACCAGGTAGGCCAGTTGAGAACAAGTTCTCATTTACAACTGCGACCTGGCAGTTGTAAATTAGATATAAACTGGTAAGAATATGGTCTCGGACTAATTGTTATAGAACTACACAGCTGATTCAAATAATAAAAGTTTGATGATGAGTGTGTTATTTGAATCAGCTGTGTAGTGCAAGGGGAAAAACCAACGTGGGCCCCAGGACAGAGCTCGGAAAAACCCTGCTTTATATGAAGAACAGCATTTTTAAATGCCTGCTGCCTCTAGGTACCCCTTTCAGAAAATAATGGGAATAATGTGATTGTTTAAAAAAAAAAAATATTGGGATTATTCAGCATTTGTTGACAGAACTTTGGCAGAAATGTATAGATTCCCTCCACAATTAACACAAATGTACAATTGTTCAGTAAAGTTGGTGATTGTTAAATTACATATTTTATCCATCATGATTCATGCATACTATATTTTCAAATGTCTTAGTTACCTTTGGAGAGGATGGTTTCCATAGGAATGTGATTGTAGAGTATGGTGCAATTTGGGACGCAGCCTTAGAACCACAGTATCCATATGGCAAACTAGTCTCCCCCTTCAAAAAAACATAATGTATACGTTTTTAATTAAGGAACTCCGTCCGGCTTTCAACTTACTCTTGAAAGTTGTAATAGTAGAATGTACAAGTTGCAATTTCGAAATTGGGTAGTGCATCATCAGTTTTCCTCTTGTCATGTCAGTCATTGCATACCTTAGAGGGCTATTTATAACTGGTCAGAAATGTCCAGAAATGAACAAATGTGTAGAATTGCAGGAAATAAGCTTTAAACCTGCATAACTTTCTCTCTGCCAACAAGAGAGGTGTGAACATTTAGTCATGAACAGTGCTTGTGCCCATAGAAACAGACGTGGCGTTTTGCAGTGGGCGCATTGCAGCGGCGGCGCGGGATGTTCCCCAATGCTGGAAGGGGGGACTGAGTGAAAAAGTTTGGGAACCCCTGAACTACAGTGGAGGAAAGATTGACTTCATCACTACTTGTACTTATAAGAGGTATTTACATGTTGAATGCACCGAGCTGTCTGTCTGAACTGCTGGCGCACAACTCGGACACCCATGCATACCCCACAAGACATGCCACAAGAGGTCTCTTCACAGTCCCCAAGTCCCGAAAAGACTATGGGAGGCGCACAGTACTACATAGTGCCATGACTACATGGAACTCTATTCCACATCAAGTAACTGATGCAAGCAGGTAAATTAGATTTTTAAAAAGCTGATATAAATGCACCTTTAGGAACAGCGTGGACTGTGAAGTAACACAAACATAGGCATAGACACATGCATACACACACACGATAACATACGCACTATACACACACACCTGGATTTTGTACTGTAGATTTGTGGTAGTGGTGGAGTAAGGGCCTGAGGGCACACAGTGTGTTTTTAGGTCTGTGAATGTATTGTAATGTTTTTAAAATGGTATAAACTGCCTTAATTTTGCTGGACCCCAGGAAGAGTATGGGGATACATAATAAATAAAAATACAATACAATACAGTAGGTTCTCCTGACCGTTACTAGGACATCACGGTAACTAAGTGTGTATTCAATTCTATACCTTCATCTCCATTCTATGTCCCCCTGCAGTTCAGCCATGCGGGAGGCAACCGACTCAAAGCATTGTGATCTAAGAGCAGCATAACAAACTCCTTTTTGACAAGAGCAGACAGACCCCCTGTCACGATCGTTATAAGACGAATGAGTGGACCAAGGCGCAGCGTGAAAGAAAGCCATCTTCTTTTAACGAAGAAAAAACAAACACTTACTAAATGAACAAAAAACAAACGATCGTGAAGCTAAAACGAACTAAGTGCACACATGCAACATAGAACATAGACAATTACACAATCACCTAAAGCCTATGGCTGCCTTAAATATGGCTCCAATCAGAGACAACAATAAACAGCTGTCTCTGATTGAGAACTAACCAGGCAACCATAGACTTTCTAACCTCTCTACTGAACACAACCTCATACACTCAACAAAAAACCTATACAATACAACCACCCAAGACGAGACAAAACACAAAACATCCCTGTAACACCCTGACCTAACTAAAAATAATACAAGAAAACAAAGATAACTAAGCCAGGGCGAGACAGTACCCCCCCCCCAAAGTGCGGACTCCGGCCGTAAAACCTGAACAGAGAAGGGAGGGCGGGTGGGCTTCCTATGGCGGCGGCTCAGGTGCGGGACGTGGACCCCCCCCACCCATAGTCACTACCGCTTTGATGGCGCCTCTGGAGCGGCGACCCTTGTAGCAAGTCCCGGACTGAAGACCATCCAGAGGGCGCCACTGGACGGAGGGGTAGCTCCGGCTGAGGGGTGCTCCGGACTGAGGGTAGCTCCGGACTAGCTCCGGACTGAGGGTAGCTCCGGACTGAGGGGTAGCTCCGGACTGAGGGTAGCTCGGACTGAGGGGATCTCATGACTGGCTGACGGCTCTGGCTGCTCTGTCTGGCGGAAGGCTCTGGCTGCTCCTGTCTGGCGGAAGGCCTGCTGCTCTGTCTGCGGAAGCTCTGGGCTGCCTGTCTGGCGAAGCTCTGGCTGCTCTGTCTGGCGGAAGGCTCTGGCGTCCTGTTGGCGGAAGGCTCTGGCTGCTCTGTCTGGCGGAAGGCTCTGGCTGCTTCCTGTCTGGCGAAGGCTCTGGCGGCTCCTGTCTGGCGGAAGGCTCTGGGGCTCCGTCTGGGCGAAGGCTCTGGCGGCTCCTGTCTGGCGGAAGGCTCTGGCGTCTCTGTCTTGGCGGAAGGCTTGGCGGCTCTGTCTGGCGGAAGGCTTGGCGTCCTGTCTGGCGGAAGGCTCTGGCGGCTCTTCTGGCGGCGGCTTCTGCGGCTCCTGTTGGCGGCGGCTCTGGCGATCTGTCTGGCGGACGGCTCTGAAGGCTCGGGACAGATGGCGGCTTTGAAGGCTCGGGACAGACGGGCGGCTTTGGGCTGGGACAGACGGCGGCTTTGAAGGCTCGGGACAGACGGGCGTTTGAAGGCTCGGGACAGACGGGAGCGCAGGCGGCGCTTGGCAGACGGACAGCTCGATGGCGTTGGGCAGACGAGCAGTTCTGGCGCCGTTGGGCAGAACGAGCAGTTCTGGCGCCGTGGGCATGCGGCAGACTCTGGCCGGCTGCGGGCACTGTAGGCCTGGTGCGTGGTACCGGAACTGGAGGTACCGGCCTAAGGACACGCACCATCAGGCTAGTGCGGGGAACAACAACAGGGCACACTGGACTCTCAATGCGTACTATAGGCCTGGTGCGTGGTACCGGCACTGGTGGTACCGGGCTGAGGGCACGCACATCAGGGGAGTACGGGGAGAAGGAACAGTGCGTATAGGACTCTGGAGACGCACAGGAGGCTTGGTGCGTGGTGTAGGCACTGGTGGTAATGGGCTGGAGAACGCAGCACAGGGTTAGTGCGTGGAGGAGGAACAGGGCTCTGGGGACGCACAGGAAGCCTGGTGCGTGGTGTTGGCACTGGTAGTACTGGGCTGAGGCGGGGAGGTTGGCGCGGAAATCCGGACCGGCAGGCGTACTGGCTCCTTGAGCACTGAGCCTGCCCAACCTTACCTGGTTGTATGCTCCCCGTGGCCGACCAGTGGGGGAGGTGGAATAACCCGCACCGGGCTATGAACACGTACAGGAGCACCATGCTCTACTGCGTAACACGGTGTCTGCCCGTACTCTCGCTCTCCACCGGTAAGTACAGGGAGTAGGCGCAGTCTTCTACCTGACTTCGCCAACACTCCCTTTTAGCCCCCCCAAGAATCTTTGGGTTTTACTCGCGGGGCTCCAGCCTTGCTTCCGTGCTGCCTCCTATATCGCTCCTCTCGGCTTTTAGCTTGCCTCCAGCTCTTCACGAGGGAGGCGATATTCTCCCCGGTTGTGCCCAAGGACCTTTCCATCCAGTACTCTCCATGATTCCTGAATCCTTTGTGTTTGCTCTGTTGCTGCTTGACACGCTGCTTGGTCCGGTTTTGGTGGGTAATTGCTGTCACGATCGTTATAGAGCGAATGAGTGGACCAAGGCGCGAGCGTGAAAGAAAGCCATCTTCTTTTATGAAGAAAAAACAAACCTTACTAAATGAACAAAAAACAAACGATCGTGAAGCTTAAACGAACTAAGAGAACAATGCAACATAGAACATAGACAATACCACCATCACCTAAAGCCTATGGCTGCTTAAATATGGCTCCCAATCAGAGACAACAATAAACAGCTGTCCTCTGATTGAGAACCTAACAGGCAACCATAGATTTTCCTAAACGCTCTCTACTGAACACAACCCATACACTCAACAAAAACCTATACAATACAACCACCCAAGACGAGACAAAACACAAACATCCCCCCTGTCACACCCTGACCTAACTAAAAATAATACAGAAAACAAAGATAACTAAGGCCAGGGCGTGACACCCCCTTCACACACATGGAAGCAGCAACACAAACACACACACATTCTCTGTCTGTGTTTTAAAGAGGAAGACAATGTGGCTGTGGTTATGCATGAGTCTGTTCAGTTTATCATCTACTGTTTGTTGTCTCTTTCCAACATCAGACTCTCAGAATTGTTCCTCTCAGCATAGAGTGATGAAGCCCTTCTGAGTTCTGTGTTTAATTTTAGCACAGCTCATTTCAGCCCATTGTCTTCAATGCTGCAACTTTTTTCTTTGCTTGTGTCTCAAATCGCACCCTATTCGGTATAGTGCACTACTTTTGACCAGGCCTCATAGCAGACTTTAGAAAAAAATACCTCAGACAACTCAGATTGGACACATTCAGTCAAAGAGTAGCAACACAATGTAACTCTGCTATTTTAGATCACTCAGTATGTTGATCCTCAGGCTCTCTAAATTATACAAACTGGAGATGTTTTTGAAGGAGTCTTTTTTGTCAGTCACAAATTATGCATTTCTATACTTACTCAGCTTTCAAATGATAATGTCTGTTGCAATGTTGTCTTTTTCCAGTTCTGTACAACTCACAAAGAGAGAGAGAGAAAAAAGTTATTGTTGATAGAATTGTGTGCATACTGTAGCTGAAAGCAATTGGGGTTTAGCTCAGCCCCACAGACTGCAGCTGACCATAGATGTTGGCAATAGATGTAAGGCCTATGGTATGTAAGCGAAGTCAAGGTAGGGCTGTGGCGGTCATAACATTTTGTCAGCCGGTGAATGTCAAGCAAATAACTGCCGGTTTCATGGTGATTGACCGTTAATTAGCATAAACACATTTAGCATCTCCTGGCTTCCACGCATAGCCTACAAGCCACTGATTCAGACCTTCGGAGCATCTACATTTTAAAAAGTCTAATAAATCAATTTAGAATTGCCTACACCGTCAAAATATATCCATTATTTATTTTAGACAGGTCTAAAGAAACATGATATGAAGAAAATGTAGTCTATTTCAGAAGAACAGAATAGCATGCTCTGAGTTGTCCTTATGTTATGCCCTGATATGGCTATGCCATATGGCTGTGGGCTACACTAGTTATTTTAACAGACAATATTTGCATACTTTTTTATTATTTTATAGTATGAAGAATACAATTGAACATAGCTGAATAAAATAGAAAGGATATTTTCTCTAAACAATTTCCAAGGAAGTGCGCACATGCAGCTATTTTGTGTTGAGTGGTCAACAAAGAAACAGGTCCTCCTATATGCTTAAGAGTTTTTTATGCAACATTAGTTGTGATACAAACGTTGGGCTATATGTTTTGATTTGCAATACATTCTAAGGCTGCAGGATGCGAGACTCTTATGATCATTTGAAGAAAGTTGCATGAAAGACATGAGCTCTGTTTTGTTTCTTGTGCAGGCTGCACACACTTCATCAGTCTCTCATTCACAATTTGAGTAGCACTTGATAATATTCTCCCAGGCCTCAAATTTCCTTGCGACATCCCCTTGTATGGCCGTTACGCCCCCTAAAAAATCCATGCCTTTTGCGGCCAAAGTGACTTTAATTATAATTCCCTTCTCCCGGCTGCCGTGCTCCAAAGCATCTCTCACTCACATGGTTCTCTCATGTATCTAAATTCTTACTAGCCAATGCCGTCACGTGATCAATTCCTTCTCACAGTCATCTCAGCAAGGAAGTAGGCTAAGTGAAGACAGACTCAATGGGGATGCAACTGCGCATGTCCCTTTTGTCGAAATCCGAGGCGCATATTGAAGATGTTAGAGGAACTGTCCATATTTAGCCTACTTTGTCAGCCAACGAGATGAGTAGGCCTAACGAACAGCAAAAGCACTAGACTACGTCAATCTACTATCCCCCATAGTACAAAAGTTGATCTATTCTATTGGAATGCAGGCTTCCTGTCTCTCTCCCTCACTTGGCTTCAAATGATCAAACTATTAGGCCATTTCTTCACATTATAAGCTATTATAGGCTATAAGCGCGAATGTACTGTTCTCAAAAGTGACCGCAAATGCGATTTATTGTTGTAATGCTTTATTATAAAGGTGCATTTTTATGGTGAAAATTATATTCCCCAAACTTGAAAGTCACGCGCCGACCTATGTATGCCAGTTCGGCTCTACACCCGTTGTAAAGCGGATTAATGTGCTTAATTTTAAGAAGTTATTTAGCCACTTTAGTTGTGACACAAACCTTATCAAAACATATGGGCTAGGCTACATGAGATGTCCGACTATGATTTGAAAAAGTCACAACAAAAAATGGCATGTGCTGTTTCTTGCCTGACTGCACACTCTGGGCAAGTGATAGGCTAATATGGTCACCCATCAGAATATTGTTCATTTAATGTTGTCTTTACATATTCTAAAATGAATGGACCATTATCAGTCACCTGTCTCAGAACAAGGGCATAAAAAAAGACATGTCTTCTACGCACTTAAATAGCGAATGGAGGACGCTTTTTCAGTGGTTAATTATAATGCCAGCCAGGTAGGCTATACTCCTGTTGTAAAGCAAAGCAATGCTATAGAAAACTGATGAGATCCTCCTCTTTTTAATAGAGACCATCAAAACTCTGTTTTCTCATGCAATTGTTACGCAACATGAGCTCATGGGCTCTCTTGAAGTGTTTGATTTGATTTTGGAAAACATTTGCATTGATATCAGAGTGATTAGAGAGCAATTGAGTGCTAAGTACCAGGCTGTTAGCAAGATTGGTGGGCTACTAATAACCATCAGCAGCATCAGAGCTTGGAAAAGCCTAGTTACCATGACTTAACAGGTCACTTGGAATTTGACTGCGGTCATGACTCGTGAACGCCGATATGGCGGTAATATGGTCACCGTAACAGCCCTAAGTCAAGGTAAATATACTGTCGACACCATATGTTTCGAAAAGAGTTTAATTTAGTTTAACTGTGAAGATGTACAACCTTATTGCTTTATTGTAAACTCAGACCATAGAGAGCAAGAGAGAAAGAGAGAGAGAGAGAGAAAAAGAAAAAGGAGCGAGAGGTAGAGTCTGAGAGTTGAAACCCTCCCTCTACAGGGCAGTGCTTCATTCTCTCTAGTCAGAGGCGTCCGTCGGGTCTGTTCAGCCGTGCAGTCTGTGGCTGCTGAAACCCCTCTTCTCTCATCCGTCTCTTCCTCCTCTCTCACTGGCTGAGGATTCCCTGACTGGCTCTATCCAAGCTGCATTTAATTGAAGGGTGCCAGGTTGTAACCACCTAGCAAGCAGGGCTAATTAGCCCAGGAAGCTGTACTGGAGCAGGAGACTCACATAGCTACACCGCTGTCTGACGGACTGACTGGACGATAGAAACACACAGAACTAGATCTCCGGTGGAGGAGAGAGAGAGGGTGAGAGAGGGAGAGGAGACATTTACAGGCGACTGTGTGTGAGAGAATGAGAGAGAAGAGAGAGAGTTAGAAACAGCAGCAAGACTCGGAGTGTGAGAGGTGGAGAAATAGGAGGGGAAGGGAGGAAACGGGAAATGCAAAGCCAAGTGAGGGAGAGCGACGGGAAGCCTGCAGCAGCAAATAAGACTGAGGAACGAAACAGGAGAGGTAAAGAGAGAGAAGGAGAGAGAGAGAGAAGGGATAGGGGGAGGGAGGGAGGTGGAAAAGAGGGGCCACGAGCAGGAGAGAGGGCTGCAGGGTGAAGGAGTGAGAGAAAAGTTAGAAAAGTGAGAGAGGGGGTCAGGGGAAAGAAAGAAAAGAGCATAGAGAAAAACAAATATAGGAGAGAAGGGGAAACAAGAGGCAGGAAGAAAGGGGGAGGGAAGTCTTAGGTAAGAAAAAAAGAGCAGAGCTGAAAAAAAGTTTTGTTTTGCGGTGGAGTCAGTCATAGATGAGGAAAACAGCTTGAGTGGATGGCTAGTTTGGAGTTGGAGAGCAGCGTGGAGGAGGAGGGGAGGAGAAGGAAACCAGTTGTTGTTTAAGGAGTTTTCCACAGCAGCCTATACTCTAGACGGACTGTTTTCATTCTGACATGTACTCAGACAGCACACGGATGGGACACTATAGATTCATTCATCAAAACACAGATGACTACTGCTACTGCCTTCACTGTGTCCAATACGGACCCACGCTGTACCAGGGAGGACCAGGGGGGTACAGACCACCACCCACACACCCAGACCACCCAGAGTTGGACCTCAGAGGAGACATCAGCCTTCCTCCTTTCCCTGTGGAGCCAGAGGATATAGAACCTGGACTAGAGAAGTGTGAGAGAGGAGGTGAAGGAAGAGGAGATGGTGGAGGGGGAGAAGGTGGAGAAGGTGAAGGAAGTGGTGCTAAAGCTGGAGCTGGATGGGGTGTAAGTGGTCACAGTGCCCCACAGAGGAGGCCAGTGTTCACCGGGCCGGGTCAGTATGGTCAACCTCAGCCAGGCCAGTTCAGCCCCAGCCACCCCTGGAACTACAACCCTGCCCAGTGGACCTGCCCAGTGGAGCCTGGCCTGGGTCTGAGATTCTACTCCCCTGTGAAAGAACAGTGTGGCTATGTAGGACAGGGTGGAGGTGGCGCTGCTGGGACAGGGACCGGGACACACCCCTTCAACAGCAGCAGAAACGCGTCAGCCTCATCACTGGACCTGGCACACACACAGTTCAGGGGTCAGCGGACCAAACACAGACAGGCTAGCTACAGCTACGGTCCTGAGAAACAGATCTGGGATCAGTCAAAATATAGGCTAGAAAGACAGGCTAGCTATAGTCCACAGGAGCAACACAGACAGGCTAGTCTCGGTTTAGAAAAGCAGGTCTGGGGTCAGTCGAACCACAGGCTAGAAAGACAGAATAGCTTCAGTCCACAAGAAATACACAGACAGGCTAGCTACATTTACAGTCCAGAAGACAAGCTGACACACCGACAGACTAGCTACGGTCCAGAACAACAGGTCTGGGGTCAGTTGAAACACAGACAGACTAGCTACAGCTACAGTCCAGAGGAACAGGTCTGGGGATGTCCTGGAGATGAACACGATCATTTGGACAGGTGTGTACCGCTTGAACAAGGAGATTTACACCCTCACATGCCAAATGGACATAGTGGTGGTGGTGGTCCCAGCCCCAGGCATGTGTACTCTCAGGGCGTGGGATATAGAACTAACTACCAGGAGAGGACTACTAGATTAAAGGCTGGGGGAGCTGTAGGTGGGGCAGGAGTGGACAGCTGTAATGGACGACATGTCCCTGCTGGCTCTGGCTCTGTTCAGAAGACTTTCTTTTCCACTGAAGTCCCCCAGAAACAGTTGGTCAGCCAGCCCAGGCAGAGGAGTCATTGTGGGCCTGGCCTTGGCCATAGAACCCCAAGTCATGGAGCTACTGGCCCAGTGCATGGAGCCACTATAGGCAGGGAAGAGAGATTCAACCAAAGAGCCAAACAGGCAGCAAGCCAGGGGGTCAACCAGAACCAGGGAAGAGACCCAGACTCAGACCCCCAGAGACAGAGGGGGAAGCAGAAGGAAGGTCAGGGTTCAGTCCGGGAAAACCAGCGTTGGGTCTGGGAGAACCAGTGTCATGTCCGGGAAAACAAGGGTTCTGTCCAGCAGAAGGAGGGCTCGGTTCGGGAGCAGATCAGACAGGTGGTGTCAGACCTGGAGGGGGTCCTGGGTGGTCTCAAACAGGTCCACGTGGAGATGAAGGAGGTAAGAACCCTTTACTGTATTCTGGTTAATCCAGAAAAAATTGAATTGAAAGCATCCCAGTGTTGTCTATTATTTCATACCTTAGCTTGTCCATTGAGCTTTTGTCAAAACTGTATGTTAACCTTGCAGTTAGTCTGGTCCCAGATCTGTGTGGGGCCATACTTGGGAACTTTTGCTTAGACCATGGTTTAAACCATTGGTATGAAATGGCTTGCTGCTAGCTTTTCTCATAGACCAACCTGGCCAAATTAGCCCCGACGCTAAGGACGGCCAGCTGATTAGATAATTATATCCGTTAACAAATTCCATCTCAGCCAATTAAAACTACTCCAGGAATCCACTGAGGTGAAGCCTAGCTTCATCCTCCTGGCTTCACAACTTATGAAACAGATGCAGTAAAAGACACAAAATCTGATTGTGCTTTCCTGTCAATTCTGTTCCCCATGCTATTGATTGACTGGCCTAGCCTTAATAGACATTCAGATCAACAATAGAGCTATCATCATTGTCATGGATGTGCTATTAGCTGGGTTTAGCTGGGTTAACATATATCAGCACCATTTTTCTCCACGTCCTCCTTGCTATAACCTATTGCATTTGGGACTTTGGTGTAGCCTACACTTCAAATATTTATAGGCCTATACTTATTGTGGTTGTATTGTGAATCAAATCAAAATCAAATCAAATTTTATTTGTCACATACACATGGTTAGCAGATGTTAATGCGAGTGTAGCGAAATGCTTGTGCTTCTAGTTCCGACAATGCAGTAATAACCAACGAGTAATCTAACCTAACAATTCCACAACTACTACCTTATACACACAAGTGTAAAGGGATAAAGAATATGTACATAAAGATATTGGAAGAGTGAGGCTACAAACGCATAGTGCAGTAGATGGTATAGAGTACAGTATATTACATATGAAATGAGTAATGTAGGGTATATAAACATAAAGTGGCATAGTTTAAAGTGGCTAGTGATACATGTATTACATAAAGATGGCAAGATGCAGTAGATGATATAGAGTACAGTATATACATATACATATGAGATGAGTAATGTAGGGTATGTAAACATTATATTAAGTGGCATTGTTAAAGTGGCTAGTGATACATTTTACATACATTTCCTTCAATTCCCATTATTAAAGTGGCTGGAGTTGAGTCAGTATGTGGCAGCGGCCACTAAATGTTAGTGGTGGCTGTTTAACAGTCTGATGGCCTTGAGATAGAAGCTGTTTTTTAGTCTCTCAGTCCTCGCTGATGCACCTGTACTGACCTCGCCTTCTGGATGATAGCGGGGTGAACAGGCAGTGGCTAGGGTGGTTGTTGTCTTTGATGATCTTTATGGCCTTCCTGTGACATCGGGTGGTGTAGGTGTCCTGGAGGGCAGGTAGTTTGCCCCCGGTGATGCGTTGTGCAGACCTCACTACCCTCTGGAGAGCCTTACGGTTGTGGGCGGAGCAGTTGCTGTACCAGGCGGTGATACAGCCCGACAGGACTCTCGATTGTGCATCTGTAGAAGTTTGTGATACTTTTGTGACAAGACCGAATTTCTTCAGCCTCCTGAGGTTGAAGAGGCGCTGCTGCGCCTTCTTCACAACGCTGTCTGTGTGGACCAATTCAGTTTGTCCGTGATGTGTACACCGAGGAACTTAAAACTTACTACCCTCTCCACTACTGTCCCGTCGATGTGGATAGGGGGGTGCTCCCTCTGCTGTTTCCTGGAGTCCACAATCATCTCCTTTGTTTTGTTGACGTTGAGTGTGAGGTTATTTTCCTGACACCACACTCCGAGGGCCCTCACCGCCTCCCTGTAGGCCGTCTCGTCGTTGTTGGTAATCAAGCCTACCACTGTAGTGTTGTCCGCAAACTTGATGATTGAGTTGGAGGCGTGCATGGCCACGCAGTCGCGGGTGAATAGGGAGTACAGGAGAGGGCTCAGAACGCACCCTTGTGGGGCCCCAGTGTTGAGGATCAGCAGGGTGGAGATGTTGTTACCTACCCTCACCACCTGGGGGCGGCCCGTCAGGAAGTCCAGTACCCAGTTGCACAGGGCGGGGTCGAGACCCAGGGTCTCGAGCTTGATGAGGAGTTTGGAGGGTACTATGGTGTTAAATGCTGAGCTGTAGTCGATGAACAGCATTCTCACATAGGTATTCCTCTTGTCCAGATGGGTTAGGGCAGTGTGCAGTGTGGTTGCGATTGCGTCGTCTGTGGACTTATTGGGGCGGTAAGCAAATTAGAGTGGGTCTAGGGTGTCAGGTAGGGTGGAGGTGATATGGTCCTTGACTAGTCTCTCAAAGCACTTCATGATGATGGAAGTGAGTGCTACGGGGCGGTAGTCGTTTAGCTCAGTTACCTTACCTTTCTTGGGAACAGGAACAATGGTGGCCCTCTTGAAGCATGTGGGAACAGCAGACTGGGAGAAGGATTGATTGAATATTTCCGTAAACACACCAGCCAGCTGGTCTGCGCATGCTCTGAGGACGCGGCTGGGAATGCCGTCTGGGCCTGCAGCCTTGCGAGGGTTAACACGTTTAAATGTTTTACTCACGTCGGCTGCAGTGAAGGAGAGCCCGCAGGTTTTGGTAGCGGGCCGTGTCAGTGGCACTGTATTGTCCTCAAAGCGAGCAAAAAAGTTATTTAGTCTGTCTGGGAGCAAGACATCGAAGAACAGGCAACACGTAGTAAATTAATAATATGAATTTAGCTTCTTGGAGTCACTCAGACCAAAACACAGGCTATAGTATAGGCCTAATACAGAAATATGAATCACTACAATGAATATAGGTGAAGTTACATAAACGTATACACTTAATTGTACAAGGATTTATATGCATTTTGATAATCGGTGACTTCGTCACATTTGCACTATTTTTACTTGAGGACAAGCAGTGGAAGGTTTCTCCTTAAAAATAAGCTTGCCCCAAATAGGATTCGAACTCACAGCCACCATGTGTCGACACGTGGAGTAGATCACCTCAGTGATCACACCACCACTCCGGGTTAGCAGTATTGGGTAAATTACTGCTATTTGACAACACCACAAGAGTCATTGCCTTTGACTTTTGTCTGAATATAAAGTTACATGTTATATAATCCTCCTACTTTTTTCAGTCAAAGTACATGGATGTTTGTTAAATGGATGAGCAAAAACTTTGGTCATATACAGTATCAGTCAAAAGTTTGGAGGGGTTTTCTTCATTTTTACTATTTTCCACATTTTAGAATAATAGTGAAGATATCACAACTATGAAATAACACATATGGAATCATGTAATAACCAAAAAAGTGTCAAGAAAATCTAAATATATTTTATTTGTTAGATTCTTCAAAGTACCCACCCTTTGGCTTGATGACAGCTTTGCACACTCTTGGCATTCTCCTCACCAGCTTCATGAGGTACTCACCTGGAATGCATTTCAATTAACAGGTGTGCCTTGTTAAAAGTTCATTTGTGTAATTTCTTTCCTTGTTAATGTGTTAGAGCCAATCAGTTGTGTTGTGACAAGGTAGGGGTGGTATACAGAAAATAGCCCTATTTGGGGAAAGATCAAGTCCATATTATGGCAAGAACAGCTCAAATAAGCAAAGAGAAACAACAGTCCATCATTACTTTAAGACATGAAGGTCAGTCAATACGGAAAATGTCAAGAACTTTAACTTTTCTTCAAGTGCAGTCGCAAAAACCATCAAGTGCTATAATGAAACTGACTCTCATGAGGACCGCCACAGGAAAGGAAGACCCAGAGTTACCTCTGCTGCAGAGGATAAGTTCATTAGCGTTACCAGCCTCAGAAATTGCAGCCCAAATAAATGCTTCACAGACTTCAAGTAACAGACACATCTCAACAGCAACTCTTCAGAGGAGACTGAGTGAATCAGGCCATCATGGTCAAATTGCTGCAAAGAAACCACTACTACAGGACACCAATCAGAAGAAGAGACTTTATTGGGCCAAGAAACATGAGCAATGGACATTAGACCGGTGGAAATCTGTCCTTTGGTATGATGAGTTCAAATTTGAGATTTTTGGTTCCAAATGCTGTCTTTGTGAGACGCAGAGTAGGTGAACGGATGATCTCCGCACGTGTGGTTCCCACCGTGAAGCATGGAGGAGGAGGGGTGATTGTGTGGGGGTGCTTTGCTGGTGACGCTGTCTGTGAATTATTTAGAATTGAAGGCACACTTAACTGCCATGGCTAACACAGCATTCTGTGGTGATACACCATCCAATCTGGTTTGCACTTAGTGGGACTATCATTTCAACAGGACAATGACCCAACACACCTCCAGGCTGTGTAAGGGCTATTTGACCAATAAGGAGAGTGATGGAGTGCTGCATCAGATAACCTTGCCTCCACAATTACCCGACCTCAACCCAATTGAGATGGTTTGGGATGAGTTGGACCGCAGAGTGAAGGAAAAGCAGCCAACAAGTGCTCAGCATATGTGAGAACTCCTTCAAGACTGTTGGAAAAGCATTCCTCGTGAAGCTGGTTGAGAGAATGCCAAAAGTGTGCAAAGTGGTCATTAATGCAAAGGGTTTCTACTTTGAGGAATCTAAAATCTAAAATATATTTTGATTTGTTAACACATTTTTGGTTACTACATGATTCCATATGTGTTATTTCATAGTGTTGATGTCTTCACTATTATTCTACAATGTAGAAAATAGTAAAAATAAAACCCGTTGAATGAGTAGGTGTGTCCAAACTTTTGACTGGTACTGTATGCAAAAGCCGTTTTGAATCTTGTATGATGTCAGGAGCCTAGTTAAGGAAGTATATTGTCACACTTTACTTAGACCATGGGTAACAAATTAAACCAAGCAGTTAGCCACATGGGCAGATTGTTAAATCAACAATCTGCCTCTGGTGGCTACATTGAATGGTGGCTCTACCATTTAAGGTCTCTGATAGGTTGTTTCATTATTATGTTACAATATGTAATTATCTGATCAGCTGGCCATCCTCAGCATCGTGTTGAAATTATTAAGGCTTATCATTTTGAGTTCTGTCCTTCTCATTTTCCATTGACTGTACTTACAAGCCCTTGAAGTGTTCCAAAAACACATGTGATCTCACACTGAGTATACATTAAGAACACCTGCTCTTTCCATGACATAGACTGACCAGGTGAATCCATGTGAAAGCTATGATCCCTTATTGATGTTACTTGTTAAATCCACTTAAATTAGTGTAAATGAATGGGAGGAGACGGCTTAAAGAAGGATTTTTAAGCCTTGTGACAATTGAGACATGAATTGTGTGTGTGTGTGCCATTCAGAGGGCGAATGGGCAAGACAAAAGATTTCAGTGCCTTTGAATGAGGAATTGTAGTAGGTGTCAGGCGCACCAGTTTGTGTCAGGACATGTAACGCTGCTGGGTGCGTGCTCAACAGTTTCCCGTGTGTATCAAGAATGGTCCACCACCCAAAGGACATCAACTTATTATTAGGAAGGTGTTACTAATGTTTGGTATATTCAGTGTATGTGAAATTAATGTGATCACTTGTGAAGTGTTACAAAAACATGTTCTTTTCACATGATTTCATACATTCATCTGTAAGTGAGGACCCAGCAATCATTTTGATGGATATGTTTTTAATGTGTTTATGATGAATTGTAATGAAAGAATGGTATGAGTAAAATAGACATAGCATGACAACAATAGTGAGAGGAGTTGACTGAAATGTACTCAGAGATCAGAGGACGAGGCTATGTAAACCTTAAGTCCATGTATACATTTCAGCAGGGTCTATGCTTACATTGACATCTGAGATAAAGCAGACACAGATCAATGGATATCCTCTCTTTCTGTTTATGTAATGGTACATGCCATTTAAATTACATTTGCATTCAGCTTTGTTGAAAAAAATACATTGCAGGCTGATATGGAACAAGATAGGATTGCTTGTGTTTCACATCATTTCTTGTAGTTGCATTGATTTAAAGCTATTCACATTAACCTTTTGGCTAAAACCTGCTGCTGGAATTGGCAGAGACACAAGCAGCACTTTAAAGAGCCTGTCTTGAGACAAGTTCTGAATTATGGTTTGCTTTTATGGTGTCCATATGCAATAGGGCAATATACTGTACCTTGTAAAAAACATTTTGAAAGCCTTTCATGGTGAAACAAAATCTACATCTCATAACTCGTAGCTCTTAAGTGGCAATCAACTGACATGTCATATCATAATGTAGTATAATGTAGTGTTCATTAATGTAGTATAATGTATTAATATACAGTGTTTTAGTAATGTAGTATATTGACTATGTATTGTCATTTAGGTGGTCGAACAGATTGATCTGCTGACAGCTAACATTGACCTGGAAGAGGAAGAGGGATCATGTAACAGTTCCCCTCATGGTGGTGACGCCCTCCCCAACCCCAGAGACTGCAGAGGAGTCCTGATGTATAATCAGAAGAATAGTACTGGAGAGCAGATGTATACCCACAAGATTAGGACTGTTGACCTGAAGACTAATGGAGACCAGGGATTACTGTACAGAGACCCTGACCATACTGTCACCATACAAACTACCTCTCCGTCCCATGTCCTCACCGCATCAGTCATCAAAACCAACCGGATTGGGGTCACAGCCCTGAGCCCCCTGATCCCGAGCCCTTCCGAAGACTCCAAACAGGAAAGACGGGGGCTCAACAAAGATCCTACTATACCTGGCCCTTCCAGAGACATAAACCATGTGACCCAGACCCCTGGGCTAGAACAGATCCCCTCCCTACCCCTACGGACTCACACCCTTATCCCCACAGCCATGGTTGGATACAGTGTCCCGTCTCGTAGGAGCCAGAAACCACCACTGTACCCCCACCCCAACAGACGGTTGGAGAGGCTTAATAAGGGTCTGGCTCCGCCACCCTACCCGGCCCAGTCAGCCCTGCCGGTCCTGCCCCACCTGGCCCAGCCACCCTACCCTGCCCACCCTAACCACCCTGCCCTGCCTCCCAGTGCCCTGAAGACACCCCCATACCTGGAGAAAAGCAGACCGAGCTCCAGCATGGTGTGAGGGGACAGCCTCACTTCCGTGGGGGCCGGGAACATATAGGACAAGGACAGACCTACACTGAGAGGTAGTCTGAGAGGGACTGACCAGGACAGCTCGTGGTAAGTGTGTTTGTGTGTGTGTCTGCTTATGTTGTCACTTGGGTTCTGGTGATGGGGGAAAAACTCTATAAAGTTATATATTGGGATATTATTTTTTATTTATTAGTATTTTTTTTTACCCCTTTTTCTCCCCAATTTCGTGGTATCCAATTGATAGTTACAGCCTTGTCCCATCGCTGCAACTCCTGTAAGGACTCAGGAGAGGCGAAGGTCGAGGGTCGTGAGTCCCCCGAAACACAATCCAGTGAAGCCGCACTGCTTCTTGACACAATGCCCGCTTAACCTGGAAACCAGCTGCATCAATGTGTTGGAGGAAACACTGTACACTTGGCGACCGTGTCAGCGTGCATTGTGCCCGGCCCACCACAGGAATCGCTAGAGCGCGATGGGACAAGAACATCCCTGCCGGTGTAACGGATGTGAAATGGCTAGCTAGTTAGCGGTGGTGCGCGCTAATAGCGTTTCAATCGGTTACATCACTCGCTTTGAGACCTTGAAGTAGTGGTTCCCCTTGCTCTGCAAGGGCCGCGGCTTTTGTGGAGCGATGGGTAACGATGCTTCGTGGGTGACTGTTGTTGATGTGTGCAGAGGGTCCCTGGTTCGCACCCGGGTCGGGGCGAGGGTTATACTGTTACATTGTGGGTGACTGTTGTTGATGTGTGCAGAGGGTCCCTGGTTCGCGCCCGGGTCGGGGCGAGGGGACGGACTTAAAGTTAAACTGTTAAATTGATGCTGTTGACCCGGATCACTAGTTGCTGCGGAAAAGGAGGAAGTCGAAAGGGGGGTGAGTGTAACGGATGTGAAATAGTTAGCGGTGGTGCGCGCTAATAGCGTTTCAATCGGTTACGTCACTCACTTTGAGACCTTGAAGTACTGGTTCCCCTTGCTCTGCAAGGGCCGCGGCTTTTGTGGAGCGATGGGTAACGATGCTTCGTGGGTGACTGTTGTTGATGTGTGCAGAAGGTCCCTGGTTCGCGCCCGGGTCGGGGCGAGGGGACGGACTAAAGTTAAACTGTTACACCGGCTAAACCCTCCCCTAACCCGGACGACGCTGGGCCAATTGTGCGCCGCCCCATTGGTCTCCTGGTCGCGGCCGGCTGCAACAAAGCCTGGACTCAAACCAGGTTCTGGTTCAAACCAGGTTCTCTAGCGGCACAGCTAGCACTGCTATATCGCAATATAATTTTTGCGCTAGCTCGCTGTACCTGCACTAAAACTCCAGTATTTTTTCTTCATAGCTTGTTCTCCATCTTCTTTTTAATAAAGGAGCCAATTAGTTTTCAGCACTTTTATTTATCATGGCTCTCTCTTCTCCCTCTGCAGCAGACATAGGTGAGCAATAAAATCACAGTATTGAATTGAAATACATATAGAATTGTGAGAATTGCAATGAATATCATATCGGCTCTTAAGTATTGTGAGAATATCATATCGTGAGATCCCTGGCAATTCCAGCCCTAATGGGTTCCTTCCTAATGGTTCTGATTCATGACTTCAAAGAAATAGAGAGCAGGCAGCTCGTGGATTACACAACCTGGCTGCTGATGTACAGATGTAGGATCTTAATTTGATCACTTTCCTGCAATGCAGGAAATGTAAAACTAGTAGTTTTGTTGAGATCTAAAAAGGCTTCTGTAGTTTGTAATTCCCACTTGGAAATTTCCAACTTGATTTTCCCTTACCAAAAATGTATCAACCTCTACAAAAATGTAAATGTATTATAATCCACATAACACATAACCGGCTCAAATTAAGATCGTTCATCGATCCGATATATGTACGTGATGCATGTACGTCATGATGGTAGTATAACAATTTGATTATACAAAATAATATTTGAACAGCTATATTTGTGAAAATGCAAGATGATTGCTTGTATGTGTGTGTGTGTAAGTGTGTGTGCCTGTGTGTTTGTGTATCTGTGTGTCTGCTAATGTTGATGTCACATGAGTTCCCACTTCTCATTATATCTTAGTCATCATGACTTCAGAGAAGTGGAGAGTAGGCTGGAGATGAATAATTTCTTGTAACGAGACACTGCCATCTGAGATTGATAGTGGAAACAAATGTCACTAAGTATTTATAGGATAACAGTCATGACTCAATATATATCTGAGCACTGCGGGACTACAAAATAACTCCCTGACACATTTATCTTACTATCATTCACAGAGATAATATTTATAAAGATTGTGTTACACATGAAAGATCTAATTGACCACCATCAAACATCACAATTTAAGAATTCCAGAACACGTGCATTGTCTAAATGAGTAGATAAGGTCCCAAAAAATACAATATTGTTCGATTTGGTAAAGAAGCGTGAAAATTGGCACACTTTTATAATTTTTAACACTTAAAAACACCTGATATAATGCTATTCATCAAAGCCCTTGGTCGGTATATAACGCCCCCTGTAGGCCAATTGTGAGAATGCATGTAGGGTACTAGGGGTAACTAGCCCCCTCTAAGAACAATGTCTAGTTTGGAGAAAAAAAATGATATATGGATGAAAGTCATGCTTAGTCAAATAAACTATAAAGGGAAATAAATGGATACAGTTTACACTTTTTTTGTTATTTCATGAAAAGTAGATTTTTTTAAAGTACCAGGGTAACTGCCCCCCTCCCCCCGGGGGTGCCAGTTACCCCGGTAGAAGATTATGGCATAGGATTTCACACAAGTGTGTTAAAATCCATTTTATTCTTTAGTAAGTAATACTTAAAAGCTAAGTACAGTTGTCTTATTTTAATTATTTAAATAAAATATGGGTGGAAGTGGTGTTGCACATGTCACCATTAATATTCGCACTATGGGGAGATTTGATGTAAAGTCCCTCTTTTTAACTCACCTGCACATTCATTTTCTTTGTTCTTTCTTTGTTGTTAATTTTCGATACAATCCATCATGTACAAATGCACTAAATATTATTTGAATAATGCAATATTTTAAATCCCAGCAGTCTTTAAAATGATTTTCAGGAGCAAAAGGTTTTCAATAGTTGGAATATAATATTGGAATGGAATATAACCAAAACCATTAAATAACTTTTGGAATATAACATTTCATACAATAACTTAACTAATTAACTCAGTGTAACATTGATGTGGCAACTCTCTATTGCTCTGCTATTGCACAATTCTAAATTGTACATAGGTCCCAAATAAAGCTATCCCCAGTAAAATTGGAGCACACCTCATGAGCCCACCAACCAGTCCCCACCTGTGACTGAAAACAGGGGGAGAGATGCCAATTGAAAAGCTCTCTTAAAAACGTAGCTAGCTATCTACCTACATGACATAAAATACTGTGTAAAATAGCTAAAAGGTTATAAAGTAACATTAACTGTGAAGCTATCAGTCCTTAGTGGAAACATTTACAACTGCAATTAAGTTATGTTATCTTTTGAATGTATTTTACCTCAGACGATCTGATATTAAGGTTGCTAGCTAGCACTCGTAGCAGCTTATGCTAACTAGCTAGCTGGCTAGCATTTTCTGCTACTGAAGTTGCAAGCTAGCAAGTTAGCATAAACTAGCAATAACTGGGCTAGTCATTTTCTAAAAGACAGGTAGAAACACATTCGTAACATTCGTAACACACTGGTCACGACGTGGCCCTTAGGGGGTGTATATCATGGCTCCCCCCTCCTCACTCTCCCCACCACAAATTGTATGACTTTATGACAGGTCATAAATACCTGGTAGAAACTACCATGCAGTATTGAGGGAGAAAGTCTACCACAGGGCTGCCCAACCTTCTTCCTGGATATCTACCATCCTGTGGGTTTTCAGTTAAACCCTAATTTAACACACATGATTCCACAAATTTTCTGCTCAACAAAGACCTTAACTAGCTGAATCAGATATGCTAAATTAGGGTTGGACTGAAAACCTACAGGACAGTAGATCTCTAGGATGAGTGCTGGGCAGCCCTGGCATACCAGAACAAAGGCCTTCTCTTAGTTCAAAACTCCTAAACCCCAAAATGGGAGAATTAAACAATATTTCTACTTTTGAGAATGTGGGAATGGTCCGTGGACACTTAAGGGACAGTTATGATGAGTGTGTTTCATTTGGTGATCTCACGAAGGACAGGAAACACACATCACTGTATCTTTTAAAGTGTACATTTCCCAGCTGTCAGGTTTACATCTAAATATTGTGAAACATATGTGATTAAACATGAAACTATTTGTGAAAAGATGTAATGTCATGTTAACCTTCTAAATCAGAGTATAGATTTTCATATAAAGATGAACTAGTCAGTGGCCACACCCCGTGAGCCCAGACATCACATTAGGCGTCATAGAACTTCTGCCACAGAGTATAAAACACCATCCTACAAAATATGCATTAAGTCAGAGAACGCCGGGACAGAGTCCCCACATTGGAACGGCTACAATTTTATAGGTAATCGGAGACCATACAGCTGTAGTTTTGGCTACATGTCTGGAAATGGTTCAGCTCTGAGACTATCGATCACTACAGAATAAGAGCAAATCTTAGACGTATAATTACTGGTCTGCAGCTAGAAATTACGTAAATCTAGAACGAGAATACCGACAACCGCCGAAGCATTGATTCTATAAGAACATTTCCGAATGGTACTCTGAAGTATCCATTCTAACCACCTACAACTACGAAAGACATTGTGACTTCTGGGAAAGTTAACCAGAGACTCTGATGAACTCTACAGGACAAGCGACTGTTTTCTACGGAGAGACAACAACGACATACGGGCGTAAATATATACATTTAAATTATTCTCGAATAAGCGGCCGTTCATGTGCAAAGGATTAGCATTTCAATAATTATAATTATCCACTTGGTGCAGTGAATCCATTTTGTCTTTCTCGCTCTCTCAGTCCCCAGTCAATTCGGGAAATAGAGACTCTATAAAAAAAAATCTGTGGTGCCCTGACTTCCTAGTTATTTAAAGTTTACATGATTAGTTTAATCACGTAGTAATAATTACACATAGAGGATTGATTTGATAAAATAAGTCTTCACATTTAACCCTTGTGTTGTTGTAAGGGTAAAAAATGACCTGCGACTATGTTTAACAGCATAGAAAATCACTTAAATGATATTTTTTCAACTTGAAATTTGATGACTTTTCCTAGAGTGACCCCAACATTAGAAAAAGTGAAACATCACAGACAAAATAAAAACAATTTCAGACTAAATAAACATTTCTTGAAAGCATTGTTTACTAATGGGGAATGCAGTCAGAGGCTATAAAGGTGCTGCAGATGACAGTCCCTCCAGTTCTCTCTTTGCTGAAGCCATGAGTGCACGTTTCAGTGCCCAACAGGTCGTAGATCAGATTTTTTCAGATGTCCAGGAGGAACAAGAGAACAATAATTTGGAAGAGGAGGAGGTATCTGAAGAAGAAGATGGGGAAGAATACAACCCAGAGCACGATGCATCATCTTCAGATGAAGAAGAAATCCCCCAAGCTGAAAGATAATTTTTTTTGTCAAAGAACAGCTAAATAACATGGTCCTTGTCACCATATGACAACCAGGGCAGGATGGCAGCACAAATGTCATAAGGATGACCCCAGGGACCACAAGACATGCAGTTGCCCATGCCCAGGAAATTGCCTCAACATTCTACATGTGCATCACACCAGCCATTGAAAAAATCATCCTGGAGATGACACATTTGGAGGGTTTCCGTAAACATGGAGATAACTGGAAAAGGATAGATGAGATTGACCTAGGGCTGCTAATCTTAGCTAATCTTAGCGAGTGTGTATATGTCCCTAGGCGAGGCTACATGTAGTCTCTGGGATGCAGAGAGTGGAGGGGGTGATTTTCCGTGCCACGATGCCACTGAAAGTCTTTCACACTTTCTCAAGAATGCTACGATTTGATAACCGTGAGTCAAGACCTGCAAGACATGTGAAAGACAAACTGGCAGCCATAAGAGGTCTGGGTGAAGTGGGTGGAGTGTCTGCCATACCTCTACAACCCTGGGCCTGAAGAAACAGGAACAGCAACTGGTTCCATTCAGAGTTACATTTTTATTTTCATATCTGTAATGTAAGTGATTTTCACTATTCATTTTATTATGTATTGCTGTAATATCATTGATTTATGTGATTGTTTTCTGTGACACTGATACTAATTACTGATAGTAATCTCTTTTGTCAAAAGGTCGCTGTCCTTTCCGGCAGTATATGTCCAGCAAGCCAGCAAAGTATGGCATCAAGATATGGGTGGCCTGTGATGCACAATCCAGCTATGCTTGGAAGATCCAAGTCTACACAGGGATGCCGTTCAGTGGAGGCCCAGAGAAGAACCAGGGGATGCGGGTTGTGCTTGATGTGACAGATGGACTGAGGGGGCACAATGTCACGTGTGACAATTTCTTCACCTCTTATGAACTTAGCCAGCAGCTCCTGAAGAGGAAGATCACAAGGTTGGCACAGTTAGAAATAACAAGCCTGAGCTCCCCCTGCACTCCTCGCAACAAGGGGGAGAGATGCCTTCTCATCAAAGTTTGCCTTCACCCCCACCACCACTCTAGTTTCTTACCTCCCAAAGAGGAACAAGAATGTGGTCCTCCTGAGCACACTGCACAAAACGGCTGAGATCGTGAGAGCAGGAAGCCAGCCATCATCCTGGACTACAACCACAACAAAGGAGGAGTGGACAACCTGGACAAGGTGATTGGAATTTACAGCTTCAGGAGGATGACTGCCCGCTGGCCCCTGGTTATCTTCCATAACATCATTGATGTGTCCTCATACAATGCCTTCGTGATATGGAACACGATCAACCCTACCTGGATGCCTGATAAGCGGAACAAGAGGAGGGTGTTCCTGGAGCAGCTGGGAAAGGCACCTATAACCCCACACATTCAAAGAAGGGAGCGCCGCACAGCAGCCTCTGCAGCGCTTGTGAAAGCTGTTCAGGGGACTGAATCCTCTCCTGATCCACCTGAGGCTGCAGCTGGGGCAGGCTAGAGGAGGAGTTGTCAATTCTGCCCCCAAAGAATGACTGTAAAACAAATACTATGTGCTACACATGTGAGAAATACATATGCAAAATCCATGAACACACACTTGCATACTGTCCTACATGTGCTAATTAGAGTTGACTGATTTATGTTCTTCACGTTTTTGTTTTGCATCTATTACCTTATTTTATTATATTTATTGTTGTTATTTATACACCTTGTGGGTAGGGGCAATGGTTAAAAAAATGGGAGAATACTTTTATTTTGTAGTTGAATTTCTCATTGTACAGTATATAAGAATATATCACTATGTTGCCAAAAAAGTTCAAGACTGCTATTGTTTCCCTTCAATAAAATGCATTCAAAACTACTTTCTGCACATTTCTGTTACTTTCTTAGGCTAGTGCTATCTCTTGCTACAAAATGTTTACATATATGTTTACACCTATGTTTACACCTATGCAGTACCTTTAGCAATAATAATAATAATTGTAAACCTCTACTTTA
This sequence comes from Salvelinus sp. IW2-2015, assembly GCF_002910315.2. Lineage (NCBI taxonomy): Eukaryota > Metazoa > Chordata > Actinopteri > Salmoniformes > Salmonidae > Salvelinus > Salvelinus sp. IW2-2015. The sequence goes on along the minus strand of NC_036859.1, from coordinate 453,348 downwards.
GTAAAGAAAACCCAGATATTCACAAAGTTTGTGATGAATGACAGGTTGTTTCTTCATGCAAAATAGATTTGTGGTTTAAAATTCAATTAACTTCTCACGAGTCACCAACCCTGATCCGGTAGCACCCCCCCCCCCCCCCCCCCCCACTGAGTAGCATAGCTAGCATAGCGTCACAGTAACTTGTAGCTCTAAATATCATTAATCACAAGTCCAAGACACCAGATGAAAGATACAGGTCTTGTGAATAAAGCCACCATTTCAGATTTTTAAAATGTTTTACAGGGAAGACACAATATGTAAATCTATAGCTAACCACGTTAGCAAAAGGACACGATTTTTTTCCTCAACAGTTTTTCCTGCATCAGTAGCTATCACTAATTCGACTAAATAAAAAAATATAAGCCACTAACCAAAGAAACAACTTCATAAGATGACAGTCTGATAACATATTTATGGTATAGCATAGTTTTTTTTGGAAAAATGTGCATTTTTCAGGTATAAATCACAGTTCTACATTGCAGCTGCAATCTGAAATAGTGCTGACCCAGCCAGAACAATTACAGAGACCAACGTCATATAACGAATTACTCATCTTAAAACATTTCAGAAAAATACACAGCGTACAGATATTGAAAGCCCAACATCTGGTGAATCCAAACAATATTTCAGATTTATTAAAATGTTTATAACGAAAACAAAATGTAGCGCTAAATTAGCATAGCTATACCAGGCAGATTCGCTAGGCGCCCACGGCCAGTTCAACATACAACAGATATGATATAACATCGTAAATTGGGTCTTTACTATGGCTCATTCATCAGAATGTTGCATCAAGGCTCAAGTGTCTTGTAGTGAGATTGTCCTTCTATGCAAGATTGTTCCTTTTCAGCTTAGTTTTTTCATCCATTTAGCACAGGTACTGGTCGAGTGGCACGGATCTCTCAAACGTAAATAAAATCAGACAACGGAACACCACAAAACTCCCGAAAAAATTCAAATATCTGATTTAAACTATATTGAAAAAACATACATTACGATGATCTGGTCACATGTATCAAACAAACTTCGAGACGGAGTATAGTTTTCATCCTAATGGCCGCACAACAGAAGACAATCGCAGCTACAAGTCGCACGATTTAGAGAACCGGAAGTTGTCGGTCACGCCAAAGAATTAGCTCTCATTTCACGTCAGTCCCAGATAAACAAGATATTTTTCCTCTGACGTCCTCTTGACACCCAGAGGAAGGCCAATGAGGTGTGTTTCGGGTCATAGGGGGCACGACCATATATAGGCAGAGCGTTGAAGCTGGCATACACATYTTGCTTTTTTCTTCTTGGTCATGGAAAGTGCTGTCAAATGACTTCTGTATCACTCAGAGACAACATTGAAACGGTTTTAGAAACTAGAGATTGTTTTCTTTCCAATGGTATTATTTATATGCATATAGTAAGAGCAATAATTGAATAAGAGGCAGTTTAATCTGTAGAGCAAATTATGCTAATGGGAAAATAGCACCCCCTGTATTCTCAAGAAGTTAAGCGGCTTTATTTTAGGGGTTGAGCGAAGGCGGGTCATTTTTTACCCTTCGGACAAGGGGAGTGTACAGAATGTTAAGACTACACTTAATGATAGTCACAGACACGACACACTCATCCAACAATTTACAAGAAAATTATCTATTTAAAAAAAAATATCTAAACAAGTGGATTATTTATCTTAAGGCATTCCTACTTGTTTATTTAAAAAACAATTATAGATCTTACTTCATTGGAATATATCGACAACTTTTTCAAAATGTATATATTTTTTAAATAAACGTATCACAAAATAATTTTGTTAAAATTTCTCCAAAAGTTGTGATGACACAGAGGACATTTTTTGCTGTGGCAAAAAAGTGGCAGCCAGGGAAAGTGATCTTAATGTGAATTACAGGGGTGGAGGTAAGTTACCCCAGGGGGCTAGTTACCCCCTAGTACCCTAACTTTATTGATGTTTTGGGTCAACGCTTCCCCTGTGTTTGGTTTGGCCCATAAATAGCTTGAAAGTGTTGTATTGGTTTGGGGAACACATTCCATAAACCAACACCATAAGGCTTTTTAATTTAATTTTTACTTATGATCGCAAATGATGAAAAACCATAAAAAATTGTAGTAACATTTTTATATTTTCACTGTCACGTGTGCTCCCTCTCTGGCCTCTAGATTACCAGGCTGCTCGTTATGGCGCACACCTGTCACCATCGTTACATGAATCTGCGCATAATGACACTCACCTGGACTCCATATACCTACCCTATATATGTCACTCCCTTTGGTCCATTCCCAAGGCGTCATTGTTTCTGTTCTTGGGTTATGTCTGTGCGTTGTTTGTGTTACGTGTTTGTTTAATTTATTTATAAAAAAACTCACTCCCTGAATTTGCTTCCCGACTCTCAGCGCACATCGTTACATTCACTTTCAAAGTTGTGTATTAAATACAAAGTCACTTTTTACACTTTTACACCCATGGAGCTGGTTGGCCATTTTGTAAAACTGTTATCCTAGAGTGTAATAGGTTAAATCTGTAATGACACTATAGCTGGATATATTTATTTGAACATATCCTGGCTTTTTGTAAAAGTTTTGTGATCTTAACATAAAGGGATTTTGTTAAAATGGGTTACCTCTCTCACTGCTGGACACCAGATTTCATGTCACATTTCTTAAAAGTGACATAGTATTTAAATAATATATGATTGTAAGCCGTATGAAACTTTGTATTTAATACACCACTTTAAAAGTGAAAATATCAACATTATACTGAGTTTTCTGATAGTTTTTCATAATTGTTGCGATCATGAAGGAAAAAACAAAGGCCATGTGCTGTTGGTTGATTGAATGTATTCCCCAAACCAATGCAAACATTTAAAGCTATTGTTGGGGCCATGTAGACCCAAAATGTCAATACAGGTAAATGCATATTCATAAAGGGTGCTACAGGCCAACCTGAGGCTTGGCTAAAATGGCAATATATGAGTTTTTTTCAGCATGAAAAGTTATGTGTCAGTTTTCACGCTTCTATACCAAATTGAACAATTTTGTAGCTTATCAACTGGACTAAAAAGAAAAGAATGAGAAAGAAAGAGAGAGTGAAAGTGCCCTTTTGTGAAGATACTGTACTTCCCTCTTGTGCAGAATATGTGTAACTGCAATCAAAACATGTTCTGGCCCGTGCCTTGTGTCTGTGAGTTGGGCAAGCACAATCTGGTTTTAATCATAAAGCCTTTGGACAGATGTCAGAGCAGAATGAGGCAAACCAAACACTAGCTTGTTATATTTGAGATGGTCACATAAACATGAGCAGTTCTAGACATTGTTCAACATGGCGAGAGTCAAAGACTGTGGGGATATAAAGAACAGCTTCCAGGGAGAAAAGACCTGTGACTTCTGGTTAAAGCTTTGAAAATAGGCTTTGAAATAATGGAGAAGTAGATAGATTTTTTTGTAGAAATGGTTTCATGTAAATCGCTTCTAAGTACACAACTATGGTTATTTTCTACGCAATACATTTTGCAGTGTTAAACTAACACTTACAGTAAAGAGTGAATTTTAACACCATCTCAGGCTACATATGGTGCTAGTCTACAGTGTAAAAAGTATTCTGATTATAGTGTTACTGTTGATTGTTAACATAACACTCTGCAATGTAAAAAATGAACACTGCAGTACACTTGCCAGTGTTACTGAAATATAACACTATGGGGTAAGTAACACTCACAATGTTATTTATATTCAACACTAGTGTTGATCTAAAATTAACTCCTATTAGTGTTAAACAAAACACAGTTACAGCAAGTCATTTTGGATGTTGTTTTAACACTGTATGGTGTAAATCCTAAATTGCATATTTCATATGGTACCTTTTCTTTTTGAGTGAATTGTAAAGTTACCACCCATGACTCTATTTGTTAGTGACAGAGACATGGTTGTTTAATTCATTATTTTTTAAGGCCTGTGGCTTTCACCAAATAAGTATCTAGGTGAATGTTATCTTAAAAAATTTACTTTATGACAATTCATTACATATAATTGTCATAAAGACCATCAAGATCCTCAAGGATCCTCAAGGAGAAGGCCTTCGACCAGGCACCCGTCGTTGACGAGTCCGGGTACGATTTCACCTGGTTACCCTAGTTACCTTGTTGTCATAGAGGCCATGGGCCAAATGTTGACAAAATATTAGTATTGTTATTGACAAAACATTGATTATTATTGACAAAACATTGATCACTTCCGGGTTGGAGCGAGTAGTCGCATTCCGCTTCGCTCCACAGGTAGTATTACATTTCATTTCATTTCATTTCATTTCATTACAGTACAACGGTTTGATTTGTTTGATCTTAGCTAGCTACATAGCCGTTTTTGTATCAAAGATAATTGTGTAGTTTAGAGTAATTATCGAGGTTCGCTAGCCAGCTATTTTCGTCCTTGTAACGTAACGTAGTCAACACTGCTAGCTAGCCAGCTAGCCAGYTAGCCACCGAATAGCAGCACTGTAGAAACTATTACATTACAACGGAACAACGGAACGACTTGATTAGTGTAGTGTTAGCTAGCTACATAGTTGTCTTTGCTGTCTTTGTATCTAAGATAATTGTGTA